>NW_026623648.1:0-124324 GCF_030028575.1 Malurus melanocephalus | reverse complement strand
GCGGGACGGGACGGACAGGCGGCCGGTGCCCCGCCGGCGCTGCTTTGGAGCCTGGGGTAAGGCTGCGGCGTCGCGGAGAGGAGCTGGGGGACGGGGATGAGCCGGCGTGGGGATCCTGCCGGTGGTGGGATGGGGAAGGAGCGGTGCAGGGGGAGCTGCGGCCCCGCAGCGGCGGCGATCCCGGCTACCGGCGCTGGCTCGCTCGGTGACCTTGGTCAAGTTGTGCCTCTGCTCCGGTCTGGCTTCGCAGCCTCCCGGCGGTGCAGGGGAAGGCGCCGAGTCCTTCCCGGGCGGGAGCCATCCCGGCGCGGAGCCCGACACGTGAGGWGGGGGCAGCGTCCGGCCCGGTGGGACCAGGTGCTGGCGGGCTACGGGGATAAACGGGATGACCGGGATGCCGGGACCTGCCGCTCTGTGCCGAGTGCGCTGCTCGGTGGGAGATGCCGGTGTGAGACACCCCGCGCCCGCAGGGACCGGGGAAGATGTCCCCGCAAATGTTAAAATACACATTTCTCCGGYGGGCACCGATCAGTCAATAGCTTGTGGGGGAATCTCCCGTTCCCCGCACCGCAGGGCCCCGCTCCACCACCCGGATCATCGGGGCGAGCAGCGGGCGACCCGTCGAGATATRTTTGCTCGCCGCGGGCGCCTACCCGGCACAGCTCCAGCAGCTCCGGGAGCGGGGGGGATCCCCCTGTGAGACTCCGTTCCCTTCCCTAAACACTCATCTTTTCGGTGAGAAACAAAACTCYGGGTCTTTAAAGCGCTAGAGAGCATCAGCTCTCAGCGCAGCGATGCTCACCCTGCCCTGTCCCTCCGCAGGGGACCCACGTGTCGCTGCCGTGGCGAGTCCCGGGGTGCCCCCGGTGGGTCCCGGGCACGGTGAGCCTGGGCGCCGCGGGGCTGGGTGGGACCTGCCGGCAGATGTCAGTGTCCCCTCTCTGTCAGCAGTCAGGAGGGTCCCTGTCAGCCCCGGAGATGTTGCAAAGAGGCCTCTGCACTTTTTCCGAAGCAGAGCTGTCTTTGATGGCCGTTCAGTGACAGTTTGGAGACCAGGGGAGCAGCAGGGTGCCGGGAAGGGGGGTGGATCCACTCTGACACTCCAAAGGAGGGCTCGCTCTCTCTGCCCAGCACCAGCCACCCACCACCACCTTATTTATTCTGTGCCGCTAATGTTGAGCTACTTGTGCATCCCTGCCCGTTTGTGACTCTTGTCACCCGTGTGAAGGCAAGGCAGGGAGGGGAGGCAGTGCTCCTCACCTTGCAGCCCCCAGCTCCTGCATGAGGCTGGCACTGGGCTTGTAGGGTCTGTTACGGGGAGGGAGCTGCAGGGGTACTCTGTTTCCCTGGCCCCTTGTGTAGAGGGTTGCTCTTTTCCCCCATCCCCTCATGTGCAGGGATGCTCTTCCCTGGTCCTAGAGATCTGCAGGGGCTCTTTAGGCTGAGAGCTCAGTGGGAGGTGGGGAAGCCGGAGCTGCTGTTACCACCACTGTGCTGGGGTGGGGAYTGTATTTTGCACATTGCTTTATTTAAGAGGCTTTTTGCCTGTAGGTGTGAAAGTCTCGGGTGTGCAAAGCCAGAGGGCAGAACACATGGCACTGGTGCGACTCGCTGCACGCAGCTGCTGTGTCCCCTGACAGCGGCCCAGGCTTCAACTCATTTGATGTCTTATGCAAATCCTTGGCTCCCCGAGTCCTGGGATTTTCTGCTATTTTCCTTTACTCTCATCTTCAAGTGTCTCGCTCTTGAGGATGTGAAGAAAAGCTAATAAAAGGAGCCCGAGTCACTGAGTCTTAGAGGTTTTCTAAGCAGTCTCCTGAGCGGGGAGSAGGGCAGGGACCCGGAGTCCCTTGGCTATCAAGGTTGCAGAGGGTGTTTTGTGGGAGCCCGGTGAGAATCTGTTCACAGGCACCACTGTGATGTTGAGCACCGCGGCTGTGGCCGGACGGAAGGCTCCGAGGTGGCTGTCCCCACGCTCAGCGCCTGGAGCTGTGTCTCCGAGGCCGGCTGCCAGGTGGCTGCCAGCACCCCGCCGTGCCCGCTTTGCCAGCGATTACCGCGCTGCTGTCGCTCCGGCGGTGCCTGCCTCGCTCTCTTAATTACCCCAGCAGATCAATGAGGCCCTGGCGCTTCCTTGGGAGCGTGCGGCTCCTTGCAAACCAAGGCTGAGGCAGGGCTGGCTCTAGGGGAGCTGGATCCCGTGAAGCCCCAGGCAAAGCTGGCGGCTCCAACGGGATCACCCTGCACAAATGGAGCCCTTTGGGATTGTCTGTCCCGGGCTGTGTAAGCGGCAGAGGAAGAGGTTCCCCGGGCGCCTGCATGAATTCATACACATTGCTCGGCTGAGTCAATCCACTTAAGAAACTAAACTGCACTTAGCCTTTGCCCAGGCTTTTTTAAGTGGCCTTAATTTGATAAAGCTTTTCCATGTTTAATGAGAAGGTGACTCAGTCGCCAGGTTTTATGTTCATTCCCTCTAAAAGGCACCCCCAGGGAGCTCGAGACCCCTCCCCATCACTCCTGCACAGAGGCACCTTTGCTCCCACTGCCCCAGGGCCAGCCCCTGTGACTGGGCACATTCCACAGCTCTGCCACCAGCTGGTGTTGTGTACCTGGCATAGGCAGTGGGGTTTGCTTTTGCTCGGGGCTTKGGCTCAGCGTGTACGGAGGGTAATTCCAGAGTCCATCTGGAATCTTCCCGTGCTYCCCAATGGCACCTGGCAAACACCACTGCCCCTCTCCCCAGTGCCTGCCTCCCAGTTTCTGTATCTCGAGATCTGCTCCTGCAGCATGAAAGGGCACAAATCAATGTTAATGTCCCTAACAATTAGCTAACGTCTTAATTATCGAACTCAGCCTGATTAGTGGTGGAGCGTGTGGCTCTGGAGATGCTGTTGGCGTGGAAGCAAGCAGGACCTCGGCACAACTCCGATGTWATGCTGAGGATATTGTCGCTGTCACCGTCAGCTCCAAGGGCAGTAGAGAGGCTTTTGCAGCTCACCTGAGCACCCCCATCCCCATCTCACGTCCCTCCTTTGGCCTCTAGMGCCATTTTGGATGAGGATGCCCCTGCAGAAGTGACCCCACTGCCATGCCCAGGAGGGGGATGCCTCTAGAAATTGCCACAAGCTCTTTTTAAGATGTATCTCCTGACAAGTGACAGTGAGGGCCATGCATCAGCCACCACTGGAGGAACACCAGGGTGTTCTGCTGCAGGCAACAGGGACACTGTGGGCTGCAAGAAGCTTAGGAGGACATGGCCATAAAGGAGGTTGTGGTCCTAGGAAAATTTGCCAAGAATATTTGCCATGACATTCTTCTTCCGTTGCTTTGAGTTTTTATAGAAGGGGGGGAAGAGGAGAAAAAAAAATCCACAAGCTGGAAGTTTTCCAACTTTTGTGATGCAAAACCCTAAATCAAAAGGAAGAAAAAAAAAAGAGTTGTCAGATGCTTCTCATCAAATCTGCATTTTTTTGGATCAAGGAAAAGTGATTAGAAAGTTATTTCCAGCTCTAGTAGTAAGGTCACGGGGGTTACTTGTTTCTAAACAGCTTTACTCTTCCCAGCATCCCTGGATGATGCTGGTGTGAGCATGTGGAGGTRCACCCCGAAAAGCATTGCCCCATCCTCACAGAGCAGCTGTGCAGCCCTCTTCCCCCCAAATCAGAGGCAGTTCCCCCCCAGCTGTATGGACAGAGGACTACACAGCTATGGCAATATCTGCATGTATTTATTTTATATAACTCCTGATTGATAGGAGGAAATAAATGATCGCAGCTCAYGGTGGTGCAGGAAAGCTGCTCCGTGGGGATAAGCTGCTGCATAGCTCAGTGCAGCCCCCACACAGGCTCTCCTTGCCTGTTCCTGCCTGACTTGGGGCTTCCAGTTCCCGTTGGCAAGGATGCTGCCATGCGTCAGCACCYGTCCCTCGGAGGTGCTGGCACACACGGTGTAAATAAGAGGGAGGTGTAAATAAAAGCTCACTTAGCAAGGCTGGAAACTTTGCTTCATATCAGGAGGGAACCTTCACCGGTTTTGTGCCAGTTTGCCCCAGCCAAGTGGTGGAAATATCAAATGCTATTTTTATTGCTCTGTAGTAAAATATGAAGTAGCCATAGGGAAATATCCCATGCTCAGGCTGGAATCTCRGAACAAGCTCCCCAGGGAAGAGATCAGTGCAGGCTGAAATGGTTTCTGGTTGGTTCAGGGACCACTGCCTGAGGGAAGAGGTGGCCCAAAGTGGGTCTGTCCATAATATCCATCCCYATGGAGGTGAGCCAGGTGTTTGCTGCCTTAGCTGTGCTTGTGTGGTGGGAGAGGGGGTTTGGAGGGGGGTGACAGCAGGGGCTGGTTAGTGCTGGTGGGAAGCAGGTTACACCTAGGGTGGTTTGATGGAAAAGACAGTGCTCTGCCTGGGCTATCCCTGCTGAATCAAAGGAAGGATACTCCCACATCCTTCTGTTTTACACCCTGAAGGTGGTGGGGTGACTGGTGCAAAAGCATTCTACCAGTCTGGTGGTGTAAAGTGGTGATGGATGAGGCTCACGTCCCTTGGCACCTGTGGAAAAACATCCCCTTTAACCACTTAAAATCCCCTTTAACATCTCCTGTAAGAGCCAGGCTGTTACAGACCCATGTGGAGGGMGGGGGGAGAGGGACACAGCCAGGGAGCAGCCCCTGCCCAGCTCCACCTCAGCTGGAGGTGGGTCAGGAGCCACTYAAATCCCATGGATGGTGACGGGGGATGAGATCGGCTGTGCCAAGCCTGTTTGTGAGGCAACAGGCAAAGTCCCAGTGCTCCAGATATTTAAACAAGGTGTTTTGCTGTCACAGCCATATTTAATGCTACAAGCAATGTGTTTCCATAGGCAGGATTTGGAAAGATGCTGCTCAAGCATGCTTTATACCCTCAACTTCTCAGCTGAGATCCAGAGTGCTGCTTTCCTCCCTGCTGTATGTGAAAGGGATCAAATCACCRAGGGTCTCTAAACCATCCATGGGGTTTGCTGCCAGACCCTGGCTTTCACCATTCCTTCCTGGACTTGGCAGCTGGTSCTGGGTCAGCACAGCAGCAGGACCAATGCCCACAGGGCAGTGTGGACCTGGGGGGGTTAATCTTGAGCTCTGAGGGTCCCTTTGGTCCCCAGGCCACATGGATTTTTAATTGTACTGGCAGATATTCCTGCAGAGGGGGGCAAGGTGCAGGTTGCAGGCAGGGAAGCAGGCAGGGAGGATTAGGGAGAAGCCAGAGTGCCTCAGCTGCTCAGCCATCACCCACACGTGGCAGGGCACAAGCAGCTCCAAGAGCCGCCAGCATCGCCTCCTGCCACATTTTGGGGGTGACAGATGCCCCCTCCACCACTTGAGACACAGAGTGAGGGAACCAGCCYGGCATTGCCTGTCCCCACCCCAGCATGCGGGCTGATGGTTTGAGCCAGGATTTGGTCCAGGAATCATGGCCGTGGGGCACTCCACATGTCAGGAGCAGGAGGCAGTRACTGGGCTGTCATGTGGCTGCCTGCCAGGCTGGGAGAAACCGGGTGATGTGAGAAAAAAGAGYGTGGGGGAACAGAAAAAGCACTGCCTGCTGCCCTGGCATCCCAACCTGGTGATGYGAAAGTCTCAGCTTTTGTTTAAAATTCACAGGGCCTCAGCCTTGAGGGCTGAGCGAGAAGCTGAGAAAGCATAATCAAAGGAGACCCTTAAGGGTTTAAAAATAGAAGAGAGGGAGAAAAAATATTTTAAAAACATATTATTACATGTTAAAGCATGATGATTCATCCGGCACGCAGGGTTGGTTTGCGCTCAGCAGGGACCAGCATTTGGGCTCCAGGCCCCCACTGGCCGCYTTCCTGGGATAAAAACCATCTTCCCTGGCAGTGCTGCAGCAATGGGGTCCCTGTTTTGGGGCAAACAGCTCTTGCTGCCTGRCAGCACACCATGCCTTGCCCCAGGCTGGCCAGACCTTGCAGCTCCCCATCTCCCACCTTCACTGGCAAATTCAGGCTCTGGCCTTGTGGTCACTGCTCCCAGAAGAGCTCCATCTTTATTTTGCACTCAAAACACTTCCACCAGCCCAGCCAACCTTGGAGTGGACATCCATCCATCCATCCATCCATCCATCCATCCATCCATCCATCCATCCATCCATCCATCATCTCAGCAGGACACAAAGAAAAGTCTAACATCAACCACACATGGTCCAATCCATACCTGAAGAAGCACATTCCCAGTTCCCCATAATTATTATTTTTAGTCCCCCTGAAATGAGCTGCAGGTGCTTATGACATGTGTCACCCCAGTGCAGGAGCCCACCATCCCCACCATGTGGACACCCCACAGCAGCAAGCTTGGCTTGACAGGCTGATGTGTGGCAGAGAAAGTATAAAGAGAAAGCCAGGAATTCCTYAAACAGCCATTAGCCAGGATTTCATTGAACTTCAGCAGCACCCAGCACCCCCCTCTCCACAAACTCTTCTTTCCTGTGCCGTGACCAGTCCATGCCTGACGCACGGCTCTCCCTGGAGCGCAGCTTTTCCTCTGTCAGGATCCCAGCAAGCATTCCAAAGCTCGCAGTCTCTCCTGGTTCATATCCATGCCGCTGTTCTCATGGGCTCCCTTCCCTGTTTGTGTTGCAGGGCGGGGCTGTCCCGGAGGATCGCGGCGGGGTGAAGAATGAAGAAGCCGGCYGGGCAGCAGCAGGATGGGGCGGCAGGACCTCCCACGTGCTGACGGGCCCCCGCCGATGCTCCCGTGGCCACTGGCCCTGCTGGCCCTGAGCGCCTGCTGCCGCTGGGGAGTGGCCGGCGGGGCGGGCGGCGCGGTGCCCCAGGGCCATGCMGCCACCTCCTCCTCTTCCTCCTCATCCTCCTCTCCCTCCGTCCGGGCACCCCTCGACTGGCTCCTCACCGACCGGGGACCCTTCTACCGAGCTCAGGAGTACGTGGACTTCACGGAGCGCTACCGGCAGGGTTTCACCACCAGGTACAGGATCTACAGGTGAGAGGCTCTGGGCAGCCCGAGAGGGGCTGTGGCGTGGGGGCAACGGCAAAGTGAAGACAGAGCTTCTCTAATCCATGCAAACAGACCCCCATGAGCGGGAGGAGGCTGCCCATGAGGACAGACAGCACTGGGGTGGATGTGAGATGCTGCTTTTCCAGGGAATATAAAACGGTGCCCCCCAGGATGCTCATGGCCAGGCTGGACTCCAGGCAGGATTTGCCCTAAGCTGGGAGGGATAGGGTGTATGAGTTCAGGTGGAATCAGCCTGTATGGCAGGAGGCTCAGAGCCCACTGAGCTGGATGGGTCTCATGCATACTCCAGTTCTTGTGGACATCCTCCACCTCCTGATCTCCTGGCCCAAGGGGGAAACTGGAGACAGCAGAAGGGGCAGTGTGCATGTGGTGTCCACCTTCCAGCCCCTTTGGACAAAGATGCTCTTTGTCCTTTTGCYGTGCACAAGGACATCTCTGTGCCAAATTACTGAACCTGCCTACACTAGCAGTCCTCTGAGGCTGGGATGCTGCTGGGGCTCGAGAAAAGCACCCTGACTGACCCCCTGGCATGTCCCCAGTGCCATCAGCCTGCTGCAGTAGGGCCCTCTCACCACAGTGAAGGGCCACCCCATGGCAGCCTCTGGAGAAAACCCACAGCTTACTGCACCTAGTTGGAGCTGTAATGTCAGGCTAATGAGCCCTTTTCCCTTCCACTCCCCGCYGGTGCTGAGCCCTGGGGGTTTCCAGGAGCTGAGCAAACCCTGGCCACTGCCTCTTGGGAGTGCRATGTGGGTGCCGGGATTGCAGCCTTGTTATGCAGCCTGGCACCCCCAGGGAGCTCCTCTCCTCTTTCCTGTGTGCTGACACTGCCATGCCCAGGGACCTGCATCCTCCAGGGAYACTGCTGGTGACGGTGTGGGACAGGAAGGAGCAGTGGAGGGACAGCAGCTGGCTCACACCTCCCTGGAGCAGAGAACCTSCTCTCAGCCTGCTCTCAGGGGGCTTGCTTTGCCTGTGGGATGAGAGGGGGAAACTGGCACCCCAGCCCTGAGGGAGTGTGTGAGGCATCCACCCTGCCTCATCCCCGACTCTGTCACTGCCCCAGCATCCCATCTGCTGGCCCCARAAATCATGATGGGAGGCAGCCTGACAACTGCCAAGCCCAGCAGCTGCTTTGTACCCATCCACCCCCTCCTTTTCCCATCCAGCCCTGGTTTCCCATCAGCCCTGGTCTGAAAGCTACCACCTGATTTTAATTAGAGCAAAATGCCAAAGATCAGGCTGGAATTTGCTGCCGGTTGTTTACGAGGCCATGGGGTTTTGGAGGCAGTGACAGGCTGCRGGRGCTGCTCCCTGGGGCTGGGCAAGGCCAGGGGGGCACATTGCCAGCATCTTGGGCTCTGAAGGGACCCACCACATCCCAACACCTCCAGCTTCCCACAAAACGCTGCTGATATGTAAAACCATGATATTGCCAGAAGCTGTTTTTCACCCAGATCCATGGGCATAGGGCTGGAGGAGGGATGAGATCCACACAGCCTGGTGGGCTGGAAAAGGGTCTGGCCCTGCYCTGGGCTGTGATTAATGCCTGCCAGAGGTGCTGGATTAATCAATATCAGGCATCTCCGCTGCTTGTAGCTCTTTATCACCATCAATGGCTTAGGGAGGGATGGCACTTTTGTCCTGGCTGGATCCATAGCTCACAAGCATGGGCAGCAGGTCCTTTGCTTCCCATGGGGAGGTCAGGATAATTCTAACTGGAGTTTTCCACTTGTGCTGAGCTGAAAATCAGGGACAGAAGGAAGCAGAGCATGCACGTGGCATGGCCAGACCACTTCACGCCCTCTCCCCACTGCTGCTCTCCTCCTACAGAGAGTTTGCTCGTTGGAAGGTGAACAATTTGGCCTTGGAGAGGAAAGACTTCTTCAGCCTCCCACTTCCCCTGGCCCCCGAATTCATCCGCAACATCCGGCTGCTGGGACGCCGGCCCAGCCCCCAGCAGATCACCGACAGCCTCATCAAAAAGTATGGGACACACTTCCTGCTGGCTGCCACRCTGGGAGGTGAGTGCTGGGGGCGCTCGGTCCTGCTGACCCCCCTTCATAAGGAGGGGGAGTGGGAAAAGAAGYGCTGCAGGAGAAAWATGGCCAAGAAAGGGGACGGTGGGAGCCCAGCAGCCTTCCTAAAGCATTGCGTGTCCCCCCAGGAGAGGAGTCCCTGACCATTTTTGTGGACAAGCGCAAGTTGAGCCGCAGGGCAGAGCCCRCCGGGGGGGCTGGGAACAGCTCGGGGGTCTCGCTGGAGACCYTGCACCAGCTGGCAGCCTCCTACTTCATCGACAGGGAGAGCACCCTGCGCCGCCTGCACCACATCCAGATCGCCACGGCTGCCATCAAGGTAGGGACAGCACTGGGACACTGCAGCCCCGGGCCTCACCAGCAGCCCCTCACACACTGCTGGCCAAAAAAACAGCATCACCTAGRGAGGGGAGGGCAGGCAAAGTCAACACATGCCCATTATTTATGGGAAATTGGGCACGCTAATAAAGGCATGGTTTTCAGCGGGCTACCGCCTGTCAACAAGCCAATTAACAGATAATTAGTTCTCCTCTCTGACCATCACAGCCTGCTATGAGGAGTGGGGCATGGCCAGCSTGCTCAGGGGTTATCTGCAGCACACCCTGTTATCTGTGCACCCACACTCTGTGTCCCCTCCCGTGTCCCTGACCACCCGCCTGTCCCCTCCTTAGGTGACAGAAACACGGACAGGGCCACTCGGCTGCAGCAACTACGACAACCTGGACTCGGTGAGCTCTGTCCTGGTGCAGAGCCCAGAGAACAAAGTGCAGCTCCAAGGTGGGACTGGGCTGCTGGGGATGTGGGGACGGACAAATGCTACCATGGGATGCTTGTGGGTGCACAGCGGGTTGCAGGGGAGGATGTTGGCATGAGATGCTGCTTCTAATTTCAGAGCTGGGGAGGAGAGGGGATGAAAATAATGAAAGCTGGGCAGGATGAGGTTGTTGGTTGTCTGCCAAGAGGAGCCAAGATCGATGCAGGGCCCAGACAAGCGGCTCCACAGCAAACTGATACGATCATTGTGTGAGGGTGGGAGCCCAGGGAGGGGGAGGCTCGTGCCCTCCTCACAGGGCGATGTTCGAGGGGCTCTGTGCGTGCCCTGACTCTCTGGTGTTTGTTCCCGCTCACTCACAGGGCTGCAGACGGTGCTCCCCTCGTACCTGCGCGAGAGGTTTGTGGCAGCTGCCCTCAGCTACATCGCCTGTGGCTCTGCCGGGGAGCTGGTGTGCCGCCAGAGCGACTGCCGCTGCCAGTGCCAGCCCGCCTTCCCCCGCTGCAACTGCCCCGAGGCCGACATCCAGGCGCTGGAGAGCAGCCTGGCCCAGCTTGGGCGAGCCTGGGAGAGCCACCACGGCCAGTTCGAGGAGTCAGGTGAGGCTGGCGAGACCCCACCCAGCATCTCCTTCCCCTTGCGAGCAGCCCAGGCTGTGTGGTAGGTCTCCAGGGTGGTCTTCTCACCAGGAAAACCTCAGAGCTCAGGTGGAGGGAGATTGCTTTCAACCCTGCCTTCACTGTTTACTCTCCTGTATCCACTGATGCCATCTCCTTCTCTCCACAGAGGAGTTTCAGGCCCTGGTGAAGAGACTCCCCACAGACCGTTTCCTGAACAGGACAGCCATCTCCCACTTCTGGGCCATGGATCTGGACGTCCAGCATCGCTACCAACAGCTGGGCACCAGCCTGAAGCTGCTCTCCAGGAAAACCTACCGACTCATCCGGCGGCTCTTCAACCTCAGCAAACGCTGCCACCGCCAGCCTCGTTTCAAGCTGCCCAAGGAGAGGTAGGGTGCCATGGCATCCCTGGCTGGGAWTGCTGCCCCGTGCCCCAAGGTAGGCCATCACCTACCTCCCTGTGGCTGGGACTGGAGAAACTCCCACYTAGGAGGGGTACCTGGGGGTGAGCAGRCAGCAGGAGCGGCTGTGCCAGCTTGGAATGTGGCCCTGAGAGATCAGGTCCAAACCTGATGGTGAAAAATAGGGCTYGGTTCATGGGGGCCACCAGCAGAGCAGAAAATAAACACAAGGTGGGCAGCTCTGCCGTCCCTAGGGAAAGTCAGTCACATCCTAAAAGATGCCATCTGAGCCTCTCTCCTCCGTGTCTCCTCTGTGCCAGGTCCCTCCCTTACTGGTGGAGCCGCGCCCAGTCGCTCCTGTACTGCAGCGAGACCACCGTGCCTGGGACCTTCCTGGAAGAGAGCCACAGCTGCAGCTGTCCCTCGGAGCAKCCCTCCTGCCAGGGGTCCATTCCGTGTGCCTTGGGCGAGGGGCCAGCCTGCGCCAGCTGTGCCGAGGACAACAGCACCCGCTGCGGGCTCTGCAACCACGGCTACGTGCTCGCCCAGGGCTTCTGCCGGCCCGAGGTGGCCGACTCGCTGGAGCACTACCTGGGGCTGGAGACRGACCTGCAGGACCTGGAGCTCAAGTACCTCCTGCAGAAGCGGGACAGCCGCATCGAGGTGCACTCCATCTTCATCAGCAACGACATGCGCCTGGGCAGCTGGTTCGACCCYTCSTGGAGGAAGCGCATGCTCTTGACCCTCAAGAGCAACAAGTACAAGCCMGGGCTGGTTCACGTCATGTTGGCCCTGTCCCTGCAGATCTGCCTCACCAAGAACAGCACCCTGGAGCCTGCCATGGCCATCTATGTCAACCCCTTTGGGGGAAGCCACTCGGAGAGCTGGTTCATGCCCGTCAACGAGGGCAGCTTCCCAGACTGGGAAAGGACTACCGTAGATGCCTCTGCCCAGTGCCAAAACTGGACGATCACCTTGGGCAACAAGTGGAAGACCTTCTTTGARACGGTCCACGTCTACCTGCGGAGCCGCATCAAGTCTCTGGATGACAGCTCCAACGAGACAGTCTACTATGAACCCTTGGAGACGTCAGATCCCTCCAAGAACCTGGGSTACATGAAAATCAACAGCTTGCAAGTGTTTGGCTACAGCCTGCCCTTTGAGCCGGATGCTATCCGTGACCTGATCCTCCAGCTGGACTATCCCTACACCCAGGGCTCCCAGGACTCAGCCATGCTCCAGCTGCTGGAGATCAGGGACCGGGTCAACAGGCTGTCACCCCCTGGCAAAATCCGCCTGGACCTCTTCACTTGCTTGCTCCGTCACCGGCTCAAGCTKGCCAACAACGAGGTGGCGAGGATCCAGTCCTCCTTGAGAGCCTTCAACGCCAGGCTGCCCAATGCTCTGGAGCAGGAGACGGGCAAGCTGTGCAGCTAGCGGCCGGGAGCGCTCACACCTCAGCACCAGGGGGCTGGAAGGACTTGTGGGGAGGAGAGGGAAATGACCACCCTGAAAATATAAATCAAGGCCTTACCTTAGTGCCAACAGCGTGCTTCCACGGTACACCCAGCGACTGGCCAAAGAGACACGGGGCTGGAGCGGAGGGGGGACGCCAGTGGGACAAAGGAGGAGGGATGGCACATGCAGTGCAGACTGGCTCTGAGTACAGGGACGATGCCACTGGCCACCACCGAGGTGGCTGGGGAGGTGTGCTGATGGTCCAGGGGGATGTGGCAGCTGCTGGTCCCGCAAGAGCAGGTGCCTAACCCACTGTCAGGATCCCCCAGTGGCGACCTCCTCACCACCACAACTTTTGTAGTCTTTTTAAGAGGTTTCTACCTGCACCTTTGCCTTTGCATCCCCTGTGATCCATCCTRCAGCCGAACCCTCGCACACGGTGCYGGTGGGGGTGCACAGTGCAGGTCCCCAGGATCTGGCAGCTCTCCCTGGGGCCTCTCCACGAGCACCTTGTGTCTGCTGTGGTGCTGAGGCATTGTCCACCCCTTGCCTGGGAAGGACCTGGCACCTGCCCTGGGGACGCTGCCATCACAGACACTGGTGGAGACCTCTGGGCCACAATTCCCTACAAAACAAAAAACARCAAAACAACAACAACAAAAAACTAATGCAAAAGAAAGAAAAAAAAAGTGTTTTATTTATGTATTTATTTATTTGGTTTGTTTGGGATGGATTTTTTTAAGCCTATTTATTTGGGGAGTGTCATTTCTTGTCAGTGGCTCCAGCCAAGAGACATCTTAGTAAAATGTATCTGTTTAATATATTTTTTAAAAAATGCCTTTTTTGAGCAAAAGAGCAACCAAAACCAACTGAGATTAAAAAAAAAATAAGAACAGAACAGTTACTGTCATCCCTAGCCCTGGCTTTTCCTGTGCTGTGTGGCTCCTCTCCCTCCCTTCTTCCCSGTGCTGCTGCTGCTGCTGTGCTTGGTGCCTGACTGGAATATCAAGCAGTGGAGCTGCCCAGCTGTCAGATGGGAATGCTGGTACCCAGAAAAGCAGAGCTCACTGCTCCGCTGGCTGCCCTCATTCCTTGGCCAAGGATGAGCCAGAGAGGAAGAAGCCAACCGTCCAACCACAGTATCCCCAAGGCAGGGCTTGTGGACAGAGGGGAGGGTGCAGGGAAAAGGAGAGGGGTGGGAAAAGTGTGTGAGTGTGCAGATCTGTGCCCGCTTCCTAATCCTCCACAGCTGGCAAAACTTGTCTGCTTGGATGCAGCAAAAGCGGTGGAAACCTGAACTCATCCATCCTGCTCCTGTCACCTGCCTCTCCTCCATCCTCGGGCTGGGCAGATAAAGAGATAAGCATGAGGAAAATAACACCAGGAGAGATAAAGAGAGAGACAAGAGGAAAATAAAACGGGCACAGATAAACCACACTTGCTATTTATATTCCTCGTCTAATCTATCAATCCATCAGGCTGGCTATTGTGGTTATAGCAGCCCTCAATCTGTCACCTGGACTTCTATTTTCCTCGCATCTGTCTTCCTTTGCCCACCTCTCCTCTCTTTCTCCCAGTGCTAAAGATAAAAAAATCAGACGTTTAAACACACAGGGAGGAAATGAGAAGTCAAAGCMATCCTGTGGGCTCCCCAGGGGAAGCTGGCAGATATTAGCCCGGGGATGGGGGAGGGTGTAGGCAGGACGGCCAGCAGTGTTCCTGAGCAGGCAGGGAGGATTTCCAGCTAGTGGAATTGTTTTGGCTTCTCCTGTGCATCTTCCATCTCATCATTCCTTGGTTGCTAAGAGCAGCTGTGGCTGCCCCATCCCTGGCAGTGTTCAAGGCTGGACAGGGCTTGGAGCAGTCTGKTTTAGTGGAAGRTGTCCCTGCCCATGGAAGGTTAGAACAAAAGCTTTAAGGTGTCTTCTAAATCAAACCATTCTAGGGTCCTCCCCATCATCGTGTGGGCCATGTGTCAGGCTAACAGTCCTCGACTCCATCCCATCTCCTCCAGACAGAGCATTTCCTACCATGTTTTTCAGTGCCCTGAGCCAGTCCCACATCCTAACCCCACCTGAACATGAATGTGAGAGCTGTTGGGATGACTGKCAGCACCTCAAGGAGCATCTGTCCAAGGCATAGTGGGGCAGCTTCCACCCATGAAGGRATGGACTCCTGACTTCTCTGGCTTCATGTAGGCTCCAGATGGGGGCAGGTGATGCCCTAACAGATTTGTGTGTGAGGATAGAGGTGGATGAAGGCCATTCACTTTCAATTTGATGGAAAAAATAAAAAGTGGGGAGTAGGGAGAGGCAGGCAGCTGGAGGGTTATGTCATCAACTCTTTGCAACCTCAGCAGTTGCCCCTCAACTCYCTTCTCTCCACAGCCCCCAGCAAGATCCATCATTTATTGCCCAAAAGCACCAGGTTTGGCCCAAATTGCCAATTCCATTATTARTGAGGCTGTGCATGGCATTCCAGGGCTGGCAGCTGGCACAGCACTGTCTCAGCAAAGCATCCCACTGGGAAGCACAGGGACCATCCTGTGMTTGATCATCCACCCCAACACCATGGGGCTGCACCCCTCTTTAACCAAGCGGAGGAAAAGTCAGAGTTGGTTCCTTGAATATGACTGCTAAATTGCTGCATCTTGGGAGAGAACTGCTTCCACATTTTTTGGGGTGTGTGTGAGTTAAAGGCAGAGCAGCAGCGTGCACGCCCATGGGAGGGGAGTGCCGGGCTGCAGGGGAATCTCAGGTGGAAGCAGCCAGTCCTCCCWTCCCTGTTCAGCAATTAAGGCACTCAATGGAGGTGATTAAGAGGATGAGGTTAATAACTGGAGGTCAGCATTTGATTACCTTGCACTGCTCTCCCCTGCACAGAACGCTGCCTGCTGATGGCAGCACGGCTGGCTGGCTGCTGTGTAGCAGCAGCATCTGGCCTCAGGGTGGAAATAGCCAGCGTGCCACCCTGAACCAGGAATTCAGCMTCAAACCCATTAGGTTTTAAAAATGGGTGTGTTTGGGGTTGTCCTTTCCCAGGTTTTGTGTTTATATGAGATTCTCTGCAGTATGAAAGCCACAAAATGGCTTTTAAATAACAAGCTGAGCTCCTCACTTGCTTGACTGCAAATATTCTGGTTCCCTCCAAACATCTGTGTAGCAGCTCTGCAAGGGAAAAGGAGGCCAGGGAAAGGCTAGGATGTTTCACCCTCAGTCCTGGCAGCAGGATGGGGTTAGAGCTGTTAGCTGCACAGCTCTCCCAGGGCAGAGAGAGCTCACAGCCCGCAGGCTGGGGCTGGTCCCACCTCATCTTCTGCCCTGAGACAGCCAGTGATAGGTTGTGATGGGCTACACCTGAACAAACAACTCACAGCTGCATCATTGAAGAACCGACACCCTTTTCCCCCTCCTGTGTTCACCCCTTTTCCATAGCTGAGTCTCCAGCCCTGTGCCTTGAGGKGGTGCCTTCGGTCTCCTGGCCAAGGAGGCTGGGCCCAAACAGCAAGGACAGTTTTTCCACGAAGATGAGAGAGGCCATGGGGCTAAGTCTGCATCCTTAATTCAGCCTGCCTCAGTTTACCCCTTGTAGCTCCCAGCTGATCCTGTGTCAGCCTGGGAAAAGAACATGGATGGACAGGAATTAAAACATCCCAGGGGAGGAGGGAGGAATGGGAAGGTTCCAGGCAGTACACTTGCCTGGCAGAAACTCTCTTGCTTTGCATGGTGCAGATGTTGTTTTTAATCCGTCCCCGTGGTCTCTGAGTTCAGGATGGGCAAGAAGTGGCAATCAGACATTTGGCTTGGCAGGAAAGCTTCACGCTGAGCATTTCACCCAGGGCTCCTCCAGCTMCCTCAGCCTCACAGAACCACTAGGCAGCTGCCAGCAGATGTGCTCTGWGTTTGACAGCGTTTCTGGGGAAGGCAGGAGATGCCAAGCTGCCTGTGGCCTTCCCTGCCCCAGCACAGGGCTGCTCTGGCTCCTTCCTTGTAATTCAGTTTCAGCAACAATGCTCCTGGGCTTGCATGGGATCTCTCCAAACCAACCCAGCAGATGGTGGGATGTGATCCCCAGGAAATTGGCATCCCTAAGTCAGGCAATGCCGTGGCCTAGAGCTGCTCTGCCAAAACGAGCCCATGGAAACTTGTCATCATTCTCTTCACACGCCAGGTTTGTGGATGGTGGGTTTGCCACCAGCCCCCCCTGCTTCCCCTGCCTCTCCAAARCCCAGTGACATCTGCATAGCCAAGAGGCAACCCAAAACCTCACCGGCTCTATTTTAGCATCATCTTTTTGKTTTTCCTCCCCCTTCTTCTGACAAGCTCAGAAGTGCAGTCAAGGTGGCAAATTAGCACCAGAGCCTCATTAAYTGGCAGGCAGGAGCCTTTTCCTGCTGTTTGGGCTGTCATCAGCTGCTTCAGCACATTTTCAGTTTCCCTCTTTTGGTCTATTTTCTCACTTTGCCAGTGGTGGGCTGTGTTTTTCCTCTCTGCCATCTTTCAAAGCCATTGAAAGCCATCTCATTCTCCCATGCCGTGCTCCCTGGTGTTTTCCCTCCAGAGAGGATTTACAGGTATGGTAAATGGCTACTCTTAARGAGCATGAGGGGAAAATTAACAGCCTCTTGAAACAGTGGTGACCTCAACTTCTTCCTCCCTCTTCCTCCTCCTTAGCCTCCTGCCACAGTCTCTGAAGGAGGCAGGAGGATCAGCTCTGCAAAATAAAATCCCAGACAAATCTGCAAGGCAGACCTTTTGCTCCTACTGCATTTGCCAGGAGTGGAGACTGACTGGATGGAAAGAAAGAAGGAGGAAAATCAGTCCAATTATTTTTAAAAGTGCTCTCCCAGCCTACAGGCATCCTCTTCTCTGAACACAAACTCTCCTGAGATACACAAACCCTCCCAGCCCATCTGCCTCAAAATCAGCAGTGGTTGCTGCATCAGTTMCCACCTTCCAGCTTCCTCCTTAATGTGATTCCCTGCAATGGTTCCTCACCCTTTCGTGGTATYGATCCACTCAGGAAGATGGGAATTGAAGGAAATAAAGGGTCTCAGGGGCCTATTTCTCCACCTGTAGCCATTTTATTGCKGGGAGAGCCCACATCACTAAGGATTTATCTCCCACCTTGTTTTCCCAAACTAGTTTCTATGGTTGTTTCACCAACATAACAGTAAAAAAAAATGTGGCACATAAACCAATCCAAATAGTGTCCRGGGTTGTGAAATCAAATAAATCCCAGGAGGCTGCTGGAGTATTGTTCAGATTGGGCCTGCTCCATTCAAGTCATCTCCTCATTGGCCATAAATCAGGGGGCTCCCCCAAAGCCCACGAAACTCCCTTAAAAAGAGATTCCTTCTCTCCTGAGCCTCGGCAGTGGTGTTGGGAACAACACTCTCAGAAAGACTCCTGGGGGAACAGAATCAGTGATTACCCAAATTAGTTTCTAATAGCTTTTATCTCCTAATTTCTACTTTGTCAAGTGCTAAAATCCATTAATAATCAAGAGACCATGTGGAAAAACATTTAACATCCCAGCTGCCAAGAGCTCCCGCCCTGTCACACTCCAACACAGTTACAGAAGAGGAGGAAAAAAATTAATTTTTATTTTTAATCTTAAATCCAGCTCTCCATTTAAAATGTCTCCTGCTTTTGCTGATTAGCAGGATGATGAGACAAATCCATGTATGCAGCAGTAGGTCCTGTACTCCCACCTTAATCCTCTCCTGCCCTTGCTGGACAAAGGTTCCCCACATGCCTCAATCCTGTGTTGGTGCTGTCCTAGAGGGGCCCAGAGATTGGTTCCAAGGTTTGTCCCCGCCTTGATCCAGCCTGTACCTGGTGCTTCCATCCAAATGAAGGCAGGATGCTGCCCTGGTCCTCCATGGTCCTCCATGGCTTGAAATTGGGGTGGACCATTTCCACTCGAGGGCTGGTTCCTTCCCCACTCTAACAGCTCTGCYAAAATACTGCAGCCCTTCATTCCTCCCCACCCACCCCCTTCAAGTGTCTTGGCCTCATTCATTCCTTATCTTGGCCCTGCGGAGCTGATCTCAGCCCTTCAGCCACGGCTCTCCCTGCTCAGGTGGAAATCCACCCCTGCTTTGCTTCAATTTGCATCATCAGCCCTCTCCTAATCACCTGTTTGAACAGTTTAATGGGCTTCTAATAAAATATTGCATTTCTGAAGCTCCCSTGGTGGAATAATTCCCCCTGGCATCCCCAGAGGGATGCACACAACTGCTGCATTGCCCGTGGCTTTCCCTCTGTCTGAGCTGCTTCTCCAGCAGCAGCAGCATCCTGGAAAAAGGAGGGATATACAACCAAGCTTCCAACCCAGAGGTTGTTGCCTGAGCAACAGCACAGGTGGGCACAGGGATCCAGGAGGCACAGCCTGAGGTGAGCTTTGGACAGGATTGCCAGAGGGCTCCAGGCACACTGGGAAAAACGTGGGAGCAAGGAAGTAATTGGGATGTAGCTGCATGAATCGATGGCTGTGGGACCTGCTGGGAGCAGGGAGGATGGGGGTCAATGCCTGCAGCATCCTGCACCCCAACTGTGTGGCTGTGGGGTGGTGTTGGGGGCACAATCCCAGTGTCGGGGTGGATGYTGACAACCTGGTTTAAAGAACATTGTTGCCCAACATCCCCTGGCCTTCCCACATTTCCCCTTCTTCTCTTGCTGAGAAGATGGTGACCTGAAGGAGATTGAGATGCTTTTCCTTGCAGCTTAACCATTGCTCAGAGGCAGAATTACGAGTGATTGACCCAGTAGAGCAAACCCAGCGTCCCCACAGAACCAGTAAGTCTTAATTTCTACCTGATTGGGCATCCATCGACCACTCCAAGGCTTGATGGGCACATGCAGACCCTGTGCCTCACATGGCTGGGGTTAGATGTTGGCCTCGCAKAGGTGAGCACATTGCAGAGGCACCGTGACCACCTTGGGGCTGGACCCCTGCCAGCAGGGTCTGGCCTTTGTTAGGACATCAGTGATTCCACTGGCAGAGGCTGGGACATCACCACCACCACACACATTTATCCTTCTCTGGCTCTCAGCAAGGCTTAGCATCTGGTTATGGATTTATTTGTATTTTGCTGTTGGCTCACACATCATTAAAGAGCTGCTGTGATGTTGGCTCAGGAGCTGTGAGCTCCAGTGACAGCCACTCTGTGGTCACATCCATACATGGACTTAATGCATATGGACTACACCATGGAATTCCCTCTGGGGCATTCCTAGGGATGCACAACACCACACAGGAGCAATCCCCTGCACAGGTTTTCTTACAAAGGGGTGGAATCCACGTCATCTAATCACAAGGTGATGGGATGCTGGGATGGGATCTGGATGCTTTCCAGGGTTTTGCCCCTAACCAACAGAGTTTTAGCTGCTGGGGGTGGGATGTACTAAGGTCACAAACTGACATATCCAGACACATACAGTACATAAAACTACAGTCTGTTTCCCCTCTAATTGGTAATAAATGTAAATGTTTAGTTATGCCTGGCTTGGGAGCTATGAAAAACACATCTGGCTGGCTGGTTTTCCTGCCTGCCATCTGTAGCTGAAAGGAAAGGCAAGAGGTGCATGTGTGAGCACCTGAGGAAGGCAGCAGTGGCAGAGAGGGATTGAGAGCAGAAGGGGGAGGAGGAGGATTGCTGGAGTGGGGAAGGTTGGTGCCAGAGGGTGGTTTCTGGCCAGAGCTTTTTCCTGCTCATGGGCACCTSCAGGTTTTGCATTTCTGTTCAGTCCTTGCTCCCCTCCCAGGTAATCCAGCCCAAAAAGGAATGGCCCATGCCTTCCAGAGCTCCTGGCACTGGTGGGGGAAACAAGGACAGAAAGCCCCAGGAGATCTCCTGGCCATTAATTACCATTAACCACTTCAGTGATCAGTTTGCTCTGATCTGAACAAACCTTGAGCAATGCCTTATGCATCCCTTTACCCAACACAAAGAAGACCTTACAGCTGGAACAGTCAGACCATGCTGACAAGGAAGGGATTCTCTGTCCCCCCTACTCCTGTCCCAGATCTGTAACACCTGACCTGCAGCTCCATCCTCACCAGCTAAAGACTGGGAGGAAACCACTGACCTAAAGAAGCAAGTACAGCCCCTTTTCAGCTCCAAGAACTTTCTCAGTGCCAGGTCCCTGGGGCTGGGCACGTTTGCAAGCTGGAAATGTGAATGAGTACAGAAAACCAGGTTTGGTACAGAATTAAGCACAGGGCGAGGTTTAGATTGCCCCTTCCCCCTGGACCTGGTTTTCTGCGCTCCCCCAGAAACTGTCCCAGCCTCACAGCAATGCCATCAGCACTCCTTGCTGGACTCACACCTGCCCCATCCCAGCTGGAGTTTGGGGCACCCAGCAGCCTTCCTCCTCCTCCTCCTCCTCCTCCTCTGGCAGCCTGCTTCACTCTTATTCTGGCAGCACCGCCTCTTACTTTGAAGCAGGCTTTTCTTGGAGAAGGAGCTTCGCTTCCCAGACTGTCCCCAAAGAGCCTGCGAGTACTCGCTCTCTCCTGTCCCTCCTCCTGCCTTGATCAAGGCTAAGGCTGAAATCCAAACGCATTGATCAAAGCGGCTTCTTTGGGCAAGATTCACTGGCGAGGAAAAGCAACAGTTGTTGAGGAGCTGCTCCAAGGGGCTGGTGGTTCCTTGCCAGGAGGAAGATGGTAGGGGTGGGTAGGAGGTGAGAAGGACTTTACAGAACCCAGGGCAGCAAAAAAGGGGGTTTTCACTGCCCAGTGAGGTTGTAGGGCATCACAGGAGAGAGGGTGCTCCCGAGACATTTGGGATTGAGCAGCAGCCAGATGTCCTACTTCTGAGCTCTCCTAGGGAAAAATGCAACTTTGCATATGGCTGGGACAGAGATCAGTAATGCCTGAGCACGGTGTGCTGTGTCCAAGGTTTCTGCCTTGAGACAAAAGCCCCCCATTCCTGGGGGGCAGCCTTAAACCAGCTCAGACTGCACAAAAGCCCTTGAAGAGCAGCGGGCTGGCAGGCCCAGGCAGCAGCCCCTGGTTCGGTGCCGAGCCGTGGGGCTGGGTGCCAGCTGCCCGTGCCAAGGTGAAAGCGGAGAGATCAGGCAGCCAGATGGCATCCTCCCACAGAAACAACCACCAGGACACAAAACTGCTCCTCTGCCACTCAGGGCTGAACTGCCCCATGCAGCCGGGGGCTGCCCTGAGGGGTGTCCCAGGAGGGGAGCAGACAGCAGGAGAAGGGGTAAAGCCCTGTGTAACTCCACCAAACCCATTTAGAGCACCCCAGCAAAACACACAGCCTTCAGAACACTGGGACAGTCCCTCCYGAGAGCTCACACCAGCCCCCAGTTACCGGGGACACCCAGTGCAGTCACTGCTGCCAAGCTGGCAGACAGCCAGGGCCACACTACCTTATTCCCTGGTGGAGTCAATCCCCACTAGCTCCAGCTCTCAGAGCTGCTGAATCCAACTCTCCAAGGTCAGGCCATCAGCAGGTGCAGCTCCAGGAGATCTACCCCACCCACAAGGTCCATCCATCTGCGGGAAAGGGTTGGATGTGGCTGGTGCAGGAGGAAAGGCCAGCAGTGACATTGGCACGCTGCTCCTGGCAGCCTCCAAGCTGCTGCAGCAGCTGCCTTTGAGCACTTTTCATCTAATTCAATGAAAATTAGATGTTCGAGTGAATGAAGATTATTTAATAATGAATAGCTCCAACTTATCGGAGAAGCTCTCCATCCCTGCCTGACAGTCGCTGCCTCTAAGTGCAGTTTAATAAGGGAATCACCATCACTCAGCCCTGTGGTAGCAAATCAACATTTTGCTACTCAAGGAAAAGACTCTGCACTTTCCTAAAGGGTGAAGCTATTTCTCAGGGAGCCTATACTCTGTTGGGAAAAAGAGAAAAAAAAGAAAAAAGAAAGAAGAAAAAGGAAAAAAAAGGAGGCAGAGGAAAATAATGAACCAGCAAAGCAGCCCATCTTCAGAGGCAAAATGTAATTAAAAATAAAAGCCAGCTTGAAGAAGGCTGTAAGTCATTGCAAGCAGCAGCCAATGCTGCGAGTGAAAGTGATGCTGGCACAGGCTGTGAGTGGGGACACAGGGGGCCCCGAGGCTGCACTGAGCCAGGGCAGCATCTCAGCAAGATATTTCAATCCATCAGGGTGCTGCTTTTTCCAGCCAGGACTAAGAAGTCTCCGCTGCTTGCCATCCTCCCCGGCTGGCTCTGTGGCTGGGACAGGGCATCACCATACAGCTGCTGCAGCCCAGCCACCCTGAGCCAGCTCTGGGATGTGCTCCCAGCCCACAACACTGCGGGGAAGCGCTGCCAGTCATCTCCACCCAAAATCACTCTGTCTGTACAGCAAAACCAGAAAATGCCTACAGAACGTCCTCAGTGGAGATGGATTGAGCTGGGAAGCATCCCTGCAATGATAACATGGCAACATGCAGATCTCACCAGCTGGGCCGGCAGCCTTGGGTCCTCACCCCTCTGCCCGACAGAAGGCAGCCCTCATCCATGCTGGGGAAATTCCACCAGCGAGTTATTTCCTTAAGGCATGGATCTGCATCCTCGGCAGTATTGATCCGGGCAGCAATGGGCTGCACCCCGCCTGGCGCTGCCTGCTCCCGCGTGGGCAGAGCGAGGCGCTGAGGCGGGGGATGCCAGGCCCCGCCGATTCCTGCTGACACCTGCCAGCGTYGAGTGCTTAATTATTAATTGCATTTCCAGTAGCAATTGTTGCTGGTGCCGATGGAGTTGGACTAGACATCACAAGCAATTAGCAGAACCCTCGGCTGGCGCTCGGCCGGTACCTGCTTAACGCTCCGCTCACGTTCTSCGCGGGCTGCGGCGCTGCGAAGGAGGAACCGTTTCCATCTCTGCTCGGAGCATCTCCATCTCTGCATCTCTCCCCTGCCCAGYCTGTGCACGRTGGGCATGGGCAGTGGTGCTGCCCCAGCCACRGGTTAGCCCTGCCATGGCGCTGGCATTGTCCCCTCCTGCAGCTGTGTGGAGTAGGACACGTGTGACATTGGCTGCTGGGCATCTGTGTGCCATCCCTTGGAGGCACCTCAGACAGATCTGGGCAAGCCAAGCCATGAGCAGGAGAGGTGGGAGCTACGGTGGAGGAGCCAGCCCCCTAACCCATCCCAAGCAGAGCGATCTCAGGGCCAACCTCACCTCTGCCACGGCTCAGGTGTTCAATCAAATTAATTTTTATCATAACCAATGTGACTGGTCAGTGGAATCCAAGCAGGCTTTTCCTACTCATTGAGACCGTTTCATAGCTCARTTTTGGGAGCTTATTTTCCACTTCATTGAGTGCCATGTTACTGTAAATGAATAKATTCCTTGGTTGGTGTGATGGAAAATACAGCTGTAAATGCTTTCTGCTTCATTTGGGTAAAGAGCTCCAGACAGGACTAAGTATAAAGAGAATTTAAATGCTCGACTTCATTAAAAAAGTTGTTTCCCATTCTCTTTCTTCCTGAAAATACAGGACTGCTAGCGGAGAGAGTAAAAGAAGGCTTTAAATTTACATCAGTGTCATGCTAACCCAGATCACTCCCCACCCGTGACTGATGGCAGACATCTGCCAGCAGTTTGTGTTCCGGAGGTTCAGAGGGGTGGGAAGACCAAGGCAGAGGATGGGATGCCCGGTGCTGAAGCCCAGAATCATGCCATGCCCATTGGTTTTCCTCTGTAACTACCTTTGTGATGCCTTTCAGGCAGTTGTAGAGAGCAGCATGGTGCCCCCTGATCCTCCTTTACTCCAGGATAAACACACCCAACTCCCTCAGCCACGAGGATTGTGCTCTAAACCCTGTCCAGATCTGTTGCCCTCTTCTGAACACCTTCCAGCACCTCAATATCTTTCTTGTAGCAAGGGACTCAAAACTGAACACAGGATTTGAGAAAAAAGAAAAAAAGAGGTGCCTCAGTCGTGCTGGGTACAGAAATGAAGTGCTACCTCATCGCAAGCCCTCCTGGCTTGTCCTTCCTTGATCCCTCTCCAAGCTACCCAGCAGCCTAACAGAATCCCTGGTATTTCCCTAAGGATTCTTCTGCTCCAGCTACAGCTGGCAAAGTCATTGAGAGCAATCCCATGACATGCAAAATCTGAGCCAATTGCTCTGCTGGAAGTAAAGGGCCACTGGATGCAGCCCAGGGAGACACCCCAACAAGTCTTGGAAAGTTTGAGCCTTCCAAATCTCATTGGGCCAGGATTTTATAGTCTGTTCTTACTCGATACCAGCAAAGCAAGGGGAGGCTTTCGTGTCTGCTAAATCCAATTTTAACCCAGGAGGAAATACATTCTAGGTTGACAGGGTTTACCCAGAAACAGGTCATCTCAGCGGGGCTGAGCGGGSTGGGATGAGTGATAGGCAGCGGGATTACAGCTGACTGCAGGATAAACAGAGTTCACTTAACTCACAAAATAACCACCTATTGCAATTCTGCTACATTTCAAACTACAACTTCTTATCCCCCAAATATTTATGTGGAATTGGTGGGAATGAATTCCATGTAAAATTCATAGAAATAACTGAAGTTAATCCAATCTCCCATTTGAGTGGAGTAGCCAGGAGCAAAGTGACATCCATGGTTCTTTTACCTCTAACAAGCTGCTTCTCATAGACTGGTGAAACCAGAGGGACCCAGGTCCAACAACACCATGGATAGCAAGAAAGAACCACAATAACCTCATGACAAAAASTTTCATTTCTCCTCCTCTGAGCATGAAGTTCATCGCTCTGTTTTCCAGCAGAACTTAAGGCACTTTATTAAGGCATTAAATGGCACCATTTCAATTTCCAAGGCATGGGGACAACCCCGATGTGCAAGGGCAGGACAGRGAACTTCCCACCCATCATTCAACCTCAGGGAGAGGCACTGATTCCAATGTGGCCTAAAGGGTCCCTGACCAGCCTGGCACCAGCACATTATCAGCTGGAATCCCACCACCCACTATGACACAACCTTCCCTTGCACCTACCACCRTTTCAATAGCTGGCAGCAGATGTGAACAATTACCACCCAAAATCTGGATGAAGAACAATTATCACCTTAATGGCATTTCAAGTCTATCACCACCGGCTGGAAGTAAAACTTCAGCTGAGTGAGTTTAATAAGCATATCTAATGTAATATTTGCAGGGAAGGGCAGGCTGGCTTTAGGAAGGATTACGGTAGCTTTGCAGCTTTGTGTACATGGGATATTTCACATGCAACAGATAAAGCAGGATGAGCCCTTGATAGCTGCAAACCCTGATAGCGGCAGCAGCCTGTAATGCTCCCTCCCATCTCTGCTAAGTAGGAGATTACACGCTCACAAACCGGGCAGCACTGGATCCCTGCTCTGGTTGTCTCCATGGTGGTGGCAGCCAGCAGGGTCCCCACCCTCTTGGTCATGGCCAGATGCTGTGTCACCGCCCAGGCAGAAAGCTGAAACCTGTTGAAGGCATTGTGTTGCTTTCCACCAGTCCACAGCAGATCCAGTGCTGCTGATCCAGCCTCCCTGGAGTGCTTCCCCATCTTTGCCCACTCTCTGGATGGGAACAGATCCCAGAGGGCCCTGGGACTGGGTTAGGTGGGCTCACAGGAGCCCAGCTCGGGGTGCACCAGCTCCAWATGGGTGGTGAGTCCACATGCCCTCACCAGGGGATGCTTTCACCAGCTCTGACACAATGCCTGGGACCCCAGAAGCAACCAGGCACCTCAAACCTTGTGCTTCCCTCCTGCGGGAATTCCTGCCAAGGGAGCAGTGGGGATGGAGTCACCAGGGACGTTCAGCTGGTCCTGCTGGCTCCTGCACCCACGGGGATGGAAATCACAGCGAGGGCTGGTGATTGCACAACAGTTCACGGGATCTATTGCACATGTCCAAGCCCTGAAACACCCAGCCACAGGGCRCCAGCAACCGGGAGTTTTATGCAGGTTTAGAGACCTCCTTAAGCCTAGCAGATATCCAAAATTATTATTTATGGAGGACTGAAAAACAGAAAAGACCTTTACARGTCTCCAATTCCAGTGTGATTATCCGAAGCAGAAGGTGCCTGTYAGCACCTGATAGCCCAGACTGCCCTGGGGCCAGCCAGGCCTTAGGTCATGTCCTATATAAAGCTCCTGCCTCAGAGAGCTCCTCAGAAATGCTGCCTTGCCACCTTGAGATGCATCAGGYTTTGCTAAGCTTTGAACCACTGGGTCACCTTGTTGTTAATTAATGCACCGCTAAAATTATGTTTGGGGGCTAGTAAGGTTTATTGGGTAGAAAATTATTTCAAACACAGAGAGCAGGCAGTAAAGACTGGAAATATGTTTTCAAGTATAAAGCTAATTGCTACAGGGAATCCCTCTGGGATCCATTTGGAGCCCTTGCTTTTTTATTTCCTTTCTCGGTTAACGACCTGGCCAAGGTTTGTAGAACAGCAAATGCACAAGCAGTCGCTGGTGGTGTGGTGCTCTGCATGCTGGCAGCAGCACGGGGGGATCCCCAATGTCTCCACAGTGCTCCTCAGCCACGTGCCCTGCCACAGCACACCAGGGCAGCCTGGCAACCACAGAATCATGGAATCATTCATCTTGGGAAAGACCTTTAAACCATTGAATACAACTGTTAACCCAGCACTGCCAAACCCACTAAGTGCCCATTTACGTGGTTTTTTAACACTTCCTAGAATGGTGATTCACCACATCGCTGTTCCAATGCTCAACCACTTTTTCAGTGATTTTTTTTTTTCCAATATCCAACCTAAACTTCCCCTGGAGCAACTTGAGGACATCCTCTTCTGTCCCATCACTTGTTACATGGTGGTGACCTTGCTGGATCCAGCTCTGCTCTCAGCTGTGGCACTCCTTGTCATCCCTCTGTTCTCTGGATGAGCTCAATGAGCCACAGGAGAAGCCCATCCCACCCTCCTGCTGRCATGGGTGTTTCTGGAGAGGAACCTCAAGAAAGGGATCTGGTGCTCCCAGAAAAGCCTCATGCAAGTCGCACAGCCACACCAATTCAGACAACTGCCCTTGAGGTCTCCATGGATTGTTCAGAAGCAAGACTGTCCACACGCTGCCTTGAAAAGTGAGACTGGCTTAAGGCCAGACCTGTGACCAAAAGACTTTGCTTTAACATCCCAGAGACCCCAAAGTAGCTATTTGTCTGAGAAAAGATGACCTGCCTGAGGGTGATATCCTGCAGGCCCACAGCCATCCCAGCAGGAAGGAGYGAGTCCTCATTTGCAGGAAGGGTTCCACTTCTCACAGATGTATGTAAAGTAAAGTGAAAATGCAGTAACTTCCCAGGCCCAGCCACAACTGGCTCAGGAAGGGCCAAGAGGGGTCACCTTGCTGAGCATCTCCTGAGGGTGCTGAGRGCAGGGGCTCCCTGGCTCCCAGAGTCCAAGGCCAGGCCCAGTGCCCTGGGCAGGGACACCACCCACTGCTGCCCAAAGAAGCATTCACACAGATTTAAGTGCTTTTCTGGACCACAGCCCAAGTGGACTGAGGGGGCTTGAGTGGCTCAGATGGCATTTTTCTTCTTTCTTCTTGTTTTATTTTTTTTCCCCTGATGGTGCCCTCTGAGATATAAGTAACTGTACAGTGGTGACCCAGACAGGTGCCTGACCTGGACACACACAGAACAGTTTTATTAAAACTATATATAAAACTATCTTGTTCCCCACTCAGTTTGGTGATGGGGAACACACTGAACTGACTTACTTGCTATGTTCARCCACTACTGTGCTCTATTTAATTTTGCTTCCCATAAGAAGCATCTCTCCCTCTAACTACTCCTTATTACAGTGCTTCTGAGGCATGCAAGGTTCCAACACAAGCCAGGCATCAAGAATCTGCTCTTGGTCTGGACTTGGAGGGTCTGGACAGCAGGAGGGTCACCATGGAAGGCGTTGGTGTGCTCACCCATCACTGGAGACTTCGATGGTCCGAGCCTGTCACAGCCACAAGATTCCATAATTCCAGACAAGGCAGGCTGGAATTATTCAGAAATTGGGATATGCTGGTACTCCCTCTTTCCCTAGGGAAGCAGCTGGGAGTGTGGAGCAGCCAGCAGTGCTGTGGAAGAAATGCTCCATCTCCCACCATGTTGGCCAGCACAGAGAAACGAAAATGGTGCCATGCTGCCCAAAACCACCCACTCTCTAGAACTTCCCCTTCCAAAAAATACCARCAGAAAAAACCCAATTCACAGCCAAAACCAACCTCCTTTTTTAAAAAAAATGAGCCATTTGTGGTGAAGGAGGCTGTGTCCAGCAATCATGGCCAGGCTCTGGCTGCCATTTCTGATGCAATCCCTGCTATAACTGGAATACAAACCCAAATAATTTCATCACCACTGGATTTTATTTAATTTCCTGTTCCCATGGCTGCCTCTCCTGCCTGGACCAAAGGCTTTTGAGGCAGGATCTGGCCCTCCCTAAGACAATCTCCTACTGCTGGCGTGGCCAGCCTCCACTGGGGTTGTCCTGTGCAGGGCCAGGAGYTGGACTCCAYRATCCTTGTGGGTATTCTGATTCTCTGTGACTCTGTGGCAGGGATGCTTCTGTCATTAGCAGCCAAGTGAGAGACTAGGTATGCTTGAAAGCAAAGCACAGTTCCAAGACATCTTCATCTGCTGCAGCCCGTGTAAGCCGGCATCACCTCACCATACAATTAGCGTGGGGTCATCAACCTTTCCTTTAGCTRTGCCCTGAGCATGGGGCTGGTGCTGACAGGCTCCCCAAGACCGCAGTTCAAACAGCTTGGTCTCTGCCTCGGCAGCAGGAGCACGTCAGAAACAATGTGCTTTGAAATGCAGATCCTGCCCCGCTTTGTTCCCGCATCTTTGTAGGTGCCGGATTTACGATGCCCTCGCATTTTGATCACTCCCTTACAGCACGGCCCCTGCACCGGCCGTGTGTGATGAGCTCTTGTTGGTGTTCAGGACCAAGCAAACCCCGGGAGCCTTTTGCCTCCCTCGGCTGCTCTTGAGTGATGCGCAGGCAGGGAGATGTGGTGGTGCAAAGCCCGGGATCAGCAGCAGCTGGCCAGATCACAGGATGCTGCTCAAGTTCGAGTCCTCGGTACAAAAAGCTGCTCAGAGGAGCAGCTGTTCACGTGCCCGTGCTGGTGCCATCGCAGGGGAGATCACAAATGAGAGCAAATTACTGCTCACACACCACCAGCTGGAGATATCAGTCCCTCTCTGGGCATGGGCAATCCTTTCACAGCGGGAAACCACACTGGGAGAGCTTCAGATGGAGATGGATTTGGGATCCCCACGATGCTGATCACCTCCCCCAACACAGGTATTGCCCCAGCCTGTCTGCCCTGTCCTCACCCAGCAAGCTCAAGCTGCCAAGGGGAATGTGGCTCACAGGCTGCTGGCAGATGCCCCATCCTTTCCAATTACGTGCAGTCCAATTCCCATCATGGGGAGGCGAGCCAGGAGGAAATGCCACCGGAGTCAACAGAGTCGTGCTGCATAGTCTGGAGYGAGCAGGAGGAGATGCTAAGCCTGGCCTACACACATCATCCGGGCCTCCTGTATCTGCCCTGCGCCGCCTCATTCCTCATTTAAATTTATGGCATCCGTTCCCWAACTAGCAGGACGTGTTTATAATTAATAAGAGGGACGTGGGGAGATGTGTCCTTTTTTCTTCTTTAAAGCCAGACATCAGACAGTGTTCCAGCCTCTGCTCCCTGTGATGCAAAGCCTGCTCCAAAACCTGGTCCCAGTTGCCAGCCTAAAAGCCAAACCACAAGGCCTTGACCCCAGCAAACATCCCCCACTACAACACACAGAACTGATTTGAACTTTTCCCAGTCTAAAGCCTTAATAATTCATGGGTTTGAAGCCCTCAYCCCAGCTTAGCCCACTCACAGAAGTGGGCACCAACACTACAGCCTAAGGGTTGCAGCCAACACATCCCAAAACTTTGGCAGCCACCAGCCCAGGGAATGGATGCCACAGGGCTGCTCCTGCTGGCTCAATTCCCACATGAGAGGAATGAGCCCCCTTTTTACTGCCTGCCCTCTCCCCAGGCAYAGGACAGCACAGAAGGGCAGATCTGGATATCCAGCAGCCACCCAGGATTTCCATCACAGCACATTTTTTAGATCTGGACACATGGCCATGCTCCAGGCTGCAGGACTGGCCCAAGGGAAGTGCAAAAGCCACCACTGTAATGTGGCATGGGAAGCAATCAAGGARGATAAACAGTTCTGTGAATTTTCTAGGGCCCTGTAATAGAAGAGGAATTATTTCAGAAAACTGTAGGATCTGCAGAAGCCTCCAGGCACCAGAAGGAAGCCAAACAAAGCTCTGTGCTCCCTGTTGGCTGGCCAGGGAAGTTGGTCCCTGTTCCCAAATGCAGTTACAGCTGTGGCCACTCTCTACCACCTCAGAGAGAGACAGGGCCACCACCAAAGCCAGGAGCCAAATTAGGTACCAAGGGAGACAAGGATTCCACCCTGGACTCTGCAGAGGACAGCAGATGCCCTGAAGCAAGAGATTAACATAAGGCAAAGACAGCACAAACAAAGATCAATCCAGTCTCGCTTCAACACACCAGAAACACGAGGACTCTCCCCTCTGGAAAGGCTCTGAATGAATAATCCTTCCCATGAATATTGAAAGCTATCTTGAAACAGGAGCTGTCCCTTCCCACCCACCAGCCCTTTTGAAGGCCACTCCAAAAGGATCTCTTTCAAGCATCAGAAATTGCTTCTAAAATCCCATCTAAATTTATTTATGGCCAGCTTAGCACACAGGGATGCATCTCTCCTGACCAGAGGCCTCASAAAACCCAGTGCATTAACAACTGGATGTCTTTTAAACCCTACTGGGGGTTACACCTAATCCCACTTCTGTAGAAAGTTGGGGATTTGCCCTGTCCTGAAGGGRGACCTTTGACAGGACCCTCCTGCCTCTTGGGAGGAGCAGGGAGGGAGAATTATTCGACATTCTAAAGCCCACTTTAATGCCCTAAAAAGATATATTTATAGACTTTGTGGCTGCCACATCAATTTTTATTTCTCCTGCACCAAGGCTGTTTTGTGTTTGTCTGCCATGGAGGCCAAGCCAACAGAACCTGGCTCTGCCATGTGCAGAGGCTGATGCCAAGTGAAGAGGAACAAACCCAGAGCCCTGGGATGGGAGGAGCTCCCTGCTCCCTGCAGGATGGCACAGCTGCCCTCCAGCCCATCCCACAGGGGTTAGGAGTGTCCTTTAAACTCCTCCCTGCTTTCTAAGTGATTTCTGACTCCCACTTTACCCCACAAAGACCATTAAGCTTCTGAGATCTCTTGGAAACCTGAATAAAAAGTCAAGAGACTATCAAGAGATTTGCAGCCAGTGGTGGAAGGAAATGCTACCCATCTCCAGGAGCAGATGCTGAGGGGATGGAAAACCAGTGTCAAGCCTCTGGGACCTTCTGGGTATACACAGKCTGGGGACCTGGCCTCTAGAAGGATGCCATAGACAAAAAACACACCTGTACCATCTCTCATAGAGGCACAGGAATTCAGAGGGTCCTTCCACCCCAGTAAAAGTTTGGGATTTAGATGCTCAGCGATACGGTCGAAACAATTTCCTTGATCTTTTATTACCCTGGTAAATAATTTATTGGGACAGGCATTTTAAAAAATCCCATAAAAGACCTATAAAACATATTTATCACAAAAAAAAAGCCCGCTCCTTGGCTCCAGCCAACARGCTGAAAACTTGTTTGTATACTTCACTGCACATAAACTAACCAATGCCTTGTGACAGCTTTAAGCTTTTTAACAGCTCTCTCCCTGCTGCTTTTTATTTCCATTTTTCTCTCTGTGACTTCACAAGGTAAAAAAAAGAAGAACCCACCACAACAGGAGAGGTTTTTGTTCTTGGACAGATATTGACAGTCAGGAACTGCCCTCCCAGTTTTCCTGACACCTGGGAAATTTAACAAATGATGCTTCTTTTGGCTGAAAAACACAGTTCAAAGCTGTGGTTATTCAGAATACTGGGACATAGGGGTTGGCAGATGTACACACAGGGATGGATGAATGTGACTGAGGTGCCAGTGGTAAGGGCATCGAGCCACCTCTTTGTGTCTCAGTTTCCCTCCTGAGCTCACAAGCCCTTCTGTTGTCTTCTGCTGGCAGAGGGCAGGGTCCCTTTTTTTTTTTTTTTTTTTGTCCAAGCCTTGAATAAATGGAGAATTCAAAGAACAGGCTGAGGAATGGATTTTCCCACCCAAAATAAGCAGCAGCCACAAGCACCAAAGCTTTTTGGCATTGCCTTGGACACCAGAGGATCCAGCTGGATGAAGCCTGGCCAGCAGGACGAGAGCTCAGCCTGCTGCCAAAGTACAAAACCAGACCCCAAACCACACTGATTGCTGCAGGCAGGATTCCTGGTGCCAGGCAGTCTCACAGATCCAAGGGCAGAGCTTCCACATCCCCTGTGCTGTGCCCACAAACCCAAACCTCGTCCGGGACAGCTTTGGGAAATGCCAACAAACACAGGCGACCTGGCATGGGGTGACCAACCTGGGGATGGGCTCAGGTGGGCTTCTCCTCTTACCAGGAGCCAGGGRAGCTGTGGGAGCAGCAGTGAGGCCCCACTGAGTCTGGAGCTACTCTGTATCCCCCTTCCAAGTGTGCAGAAAAGCACAGTGAGGAGGGAGAGCACAGCCCTCCCCCGCTGGGTCAGCAGAGCTGGCCATCAGTGCTGCCAAGGCACACAGACACCCAGATGCCTGGGGATGGGCAAGAGCCAAGCCCTGCATGGGGAGCACTTGACCCAGACTGCTCCAGGCTCCCTCTGCCATCTGGAGCAGTCTGGGTCACAGTGCTCCCCATGCAGGGCTTGGCTCTTGCCCATCCCCAGGCATCTCCAAAMCCCCTCATCCAGGTCCTGGTTGCAACACAGGAGTGATATAATCCAGTTTAAAGCCTTTTCAGGGCTCAGTTGACACTCCAGTGTGCTCCCCTCTTCACTGGTTTCCCTTCTGCCTTCCCAAAGCCCAGGTTCTTTCCCAGAGCATCAGGTGGTCTGTGCTCATGGAGGCTGGGATGGATGGCGCAGGGAGAGCCTTTCCTATCAGATCTCCAGTGTTGCCCTTCTCTCTCACACTTCACCTCCTTGCTAACACTTCCCTGCTCGCCAGTGCTGTAACCACCTTTCCCTAATGCCAGCAGGACCTCTAGAGCTAAGCTGTCTGACAGCTCCATGCCCACCATCCTGCACAGCTCAGCACAGGTCCCAGCAGGACACACCATCCTTGGGAGGCAGCAAGGATCTATCACCCATAGCAGCACAGCAGGGCCATCAGGCTCCCCTCCTTCCTCCTCACAGGAGCTTCAGCAGTGGAAGAAAGCAAAATGGACACCATGAGCTGCAGTACAGATTAGATCTCTCCACGTTTTCTTGGGATGGAGATAGAGCTGTGGATGTGAATGGGTCATTTTGGCCAGGGAAGACTGTGGAACAACCCTTCCTGGGACTCCAGGCTCAACTTTGGGACCTCTCCCACCTTCACCGAGTCCCACAGCTCCTTTGGCTGCTGCTTCCAAACTGATGAGCACATTAGCAGTTAAGTCCATTTGCAGATTTAAAAGTCAAACCCTGCCACAGGAAATTAAAAGATAATGCAAGGAATTATTTAAAAAAATTAATCTTTATTACTCTCCACTCCCAAGCTGCTAATAAAAAAAATGTGTTCCTCATGCAGGCTCTATAAAAACAGGTTATAAAGCAGAGGAAGAGAGGAAGGCAGATGCTTTAAAAAGACATCTTTCATCCCTCCACCCTGCCTGCTGTAACCATCCATCTGCACCTGCGTGTCAGCTCCCAGCAGTTTCCAACCCAGCCAGCCCCTCTTACCCTGCAAGGTAATGATTCCCCATTTCCATCTGGTCCCCCTTGTCCTCCCTGTTTTACATCTCCAGGAGATCAGCAATCCTGGGTCCAGAGAGCAGTCTAGAAGGKAGTTTAATGGCACACCCTCCTTGCTCCAGGTATCTCTGAGCTCTGTATAAACCAGGATGAATTACAGCTCATTACAGAAAGGGCAGGCACTTGGGAAGTAAACAACACAGCTATTACAGGCGCCAGCAATAGCTCCACAACACCCGAGCAGGGCTGATACATGCAGGGAACCATGCCTGAGAAAGAGGTCAAGGATGCTTGGCAGCTCTCAGAAACCAGGGAAGAGGCTGAGAGGGAGGTGACAATTGCAAGAGTTTCTCCTGAAAATGCTTCTCTCTAAGGTTGTGCTCAAGAAAGCAGCTCAGTCCTTGGTTTTCCAGCCGCAGCTTGAGCACATGGAGTCAGAAATGGGCTCTGTGTCATGACACCAGAAGCAAGTCAGCTGGGTTTTGTTAGGTCCAAGGACCACCACAAATGAGGAAGAGTGCCCAATTTAGGATGTGAGAGAGATGAAGAAGCAAGAGGAAGCAAATCCACGAGTATTTGCCTCACCGTATGTTTGTGCTGCAAGAGAAGAAATAGCCCTGAGCACAGATCCATGTCCCACCAGCCCTCTGGCCGGCCCAGGAGTGTGCCTGGCCAGGAGGAGATGCACCAGGAGCTGCCTGCTCCTGCCAAAGCAGTGCCCCTGCGTCTGGCACAAACACAGCAGGATCAGGGGGCTTCACAAAAAGAGAGATGAGGGAGCAAGAGCTGCTGCACTGCACCACAAGCACAGCATGAAAGCTGCTCCATGCCCAGAGAGCTGGGGCAAGGGAGCCAGTCCTGAGCAGCCCCAAGAACATGCCCTTATGGCTCCAGGGGACCTGCAAAGCCCAACCTCCCAATCCTCAGGTGACCAGTACAGGCACCAAACCCACACTCATGCCTCCCCCAGGCAGCACACAGCGGGTTCATCCCAGGTCAGGCAGCTCCACACCTTCTCATGGGCGACAAAGGGAGAATTTGGCTTTTCCAGACTCCAGGAGGGGGAGACACATCTGGAAATGCAGTGCTGGTGAGGAGCAGGTGCTGGAAGTGGAGAAAGGAGAAAGGCAGAAGCACAGGCAGGCTCAAACACAACGAAGGAGAATCCCCTGGGAGGGACAGTGCCTGCGGCGCTGCTGCCTGGGACACCTGCGGTCCCCAGCACGGGCAGGAGCGCAGGGGGACACCACAGCACAGCCAGGCAGGAGGTGGCTTTCTGAGGGGAGCTTGACTATGATTGATGGTGCTGTGCTGTGCTCTCACTGATGTAGAAAATTAGAGAGAGATCGCTTCAGATACCGACCCATCTGAGACACTTGTTGTGTCCATCTCCTGTACACAGGCACCTCTCCTGGGAGCTCTCCCTCYGGCTTGCAGGCTCATTATTCAGAGTGCTGAACTGGGAAAAGCAATGCTATTTAATTCTTACTTCTCCCCCCAAACCACTGGAGTGTATTATTCTTGGGAACACATAAGGTGCTGATTTCCTTGCTCAGATACTTGCAGGCAGGTTTGATTCTCCTCAACTATCCTCAACTATGAAAAAGTAGCCCTTCACTTTTTCTCTTCTCTCCTCAGCCAAAGCTGGGAAGARCCTTTATAAAATATAGGAGCCATTTTTTTCAGATGGAAATAGCTTTTTTAAAAACAGTGAGTCATGCTCCACACCAGGATAGATCTGATAGCTGGTACTGTACTAATGTAGCCTTGTGCTATTGTCCTCCCAGCAGGATGGTCCCTTCTTGGCTTCCAATCCCTTTGCCATTTAACCAGTTCCTGGTTTATTGTGGCTGCTTTTGTCCTTCCACTGCTTCTCTGCCAGGTGACAAAAGAGTTTTGAAACAGTCCTTATGTGGGTTTTTAAAAAATCCATATAGGTTTCCATATGAAATGATGAAGCCAGTGGTCTAAATCAGCACAGGCTGGTGTGTCTCCAGGAGAGGTGTCACACCACAGATATGACACTGCTGGGCCCTTGCCTTCAAACAACACTGCCCCTCGGTAGCAGGCAACCAGTTTCTTTCTAGACAGGCACAGCATCCAACCTCGTGTTCCTTTTGTCCCAATGTTTCCATGCTGGTCTAGAAATGGTAGAGGAACCTCTCTGACTGCTGCCCAAACAATCCTAAACAGGCCCTTTAATCCGGCAGCCAGTCACCTTTCTTCAAACTCTGCCAGAGCTCCAGGCACCTCCACCAGCCCAGACTCTTCCACTTTGCTAGCATGGCTAGAGGAGACTGAGTGAGAGGTTGGATGTATGGGAGATGGGAACTCCCACCTCTGGAAAGGGCAGGCAAATGGTTCACTTTCCTTCATGACTCCAAACTAAGACCCTGGTTTCTCTTGCCAGCTCTCCAGCTTGGGGCAGCTGACCTTGCTCCCATGGCAAAAGGGTAGGTTCCTTTTCTTATCTCTTGGGTGTCTCAAGAATGTCTTCAAACTTCCCTGCTTTGAAACCCATCACCCAACACAGATGTCCAGGCTTCCCAACAGGGAGCCCCTCCCAAGATGACAGCAGCTAAACCCAGCTTGACTTGAATCCTTTCTTGAAAGGACAACGATGCCACCAGCTGCAGCCTTGCCTGCCCTCTGAGCACCCCTCGGGTAGCAGGGCACAAAGGGCTGGCAACAAGCAGCAAACACCAAATTCAAGCCTGAAGCACTCAAAGTGTGAAGCACTCCAGAAATCCCTACAGGAAGATGATGTGGAACAAAGCATTCCTCTTCCTCCCTCCCTCCCACACCCACCAGAGACTGACCCCAGTGCCTGCTACTGATTTTCCCAGTGGTGGTTAGTCATCTGCCCTTTGGAAGTCCCTTCTGGGGGTGCAGAACAAATCCCCACACATCCCCCCTTTCTCCATCTGCTAATTGCTTCCCTCCACCCAGGCTGAGCCTCCCCCAGCCTGAGCTAATGGTAGGAAATTAGCATTAAAATGATGGTTTGCTATTAGCGGTGCCTCAGCTCCCCATCACGCTCCAGGAACAGCAAATGACAGGCTGTGATTTCCCCACCGTGGTGCTGAGGAGAAGGAACAACGGCAGCCAGAAGTGCTGAAGATACCCAAGGAAAGTTTCAGGCTCATCTCTCCCACCCCAGCAGCCCTTTCCCTTCGCCATCCCCGTCGTGCTCATCCACCGCACAGGCAATCCTACAAACAGATGGCACCTGGGCAGGAAAGCAGACAAATTGGCTCCCACCTGCAGGAGCACTAAGAGCTTTCAAAGCAGAYGAGTGCTCGCTCGCCAAGAGCCCCGCAGGGTGGAGACGCTGGAGAAATCTGCCATCGGTCGGCTTCTCATGGCTCAACGGCTCCGGCTCCATCCTCGTCTGGTTGCAGGAATGCAGCTGGCTCCTGGTGGGAGCTGGTGGCAGGGGGACAATGTCCCTGTGTCCTGAATCAAAGGGAAGAAGCAATTCAGGCTGAGCATCAATGGAGCGATGCTTTTTTTCCATGTCAGCACAATGCTTTTGGTKTGGAGGGCTCGCAGACTGGAGCGAGAGGGTTTTCGTGGGACCCCACTGAATATCCATCTGCTTGTCGAAAAACCAGCTCAGCTCAAGCTGCCGGCTCTCTCTTCCTGCCAAAGTGGGGGTCTGCCCTCCCAGAAACCTCCCTTCCTTGACCAGGTAACTGTGGCAGGAGCGTGGACAGACTCATTTCATTTTCTGCCTGCCTGCTCCTCTAAGCCCAGCTGGCTGAAATCTTGTCTGAACATAGAGGTGAGGGAAGCAGCTCACGTACCAGCCTGTAGAAAGCCAAGGGGCAGGAGCAGCTCAGCAAATCCATGGGTGTCAGGGTAGGCTGGCAACTCCCTTTGGGCACCTGAGTGATCCTGCAGTTACACACCATAGATGGAGAACTCCTCCTTGCAGAGCCCCATGGTGCTGGTCACCTGCAGCAGGGGATGGGGACACAGTGAGGCTGAAATGTGCAGGAGCACTGGGGTGCTTTCTGCACATCTTATGTGGAGTCGTGCATAAAAGTTCTGAAAAAWTTCAATCAAAGCTGCATTTTAAGCCCCTTGGGTAAGATCAAACTGGTAACCAGCAACAAGACCTGAAGGAACAGCATGAAGCTATGTCAGGGGAGGTATTAGGAAAATGTACTTCACCCAGAGGTGATTGGGCACTAAATAGGCTCCCCAGGGAAGTGGTCACAGCCACACGCCTGCCAAAGCTTAAGGCATGCTTGGAAAAGGCTCTCAGGCACATGATGGGATTTTTGGGGATGTCCTGTGCAGGGACAGGAGTTGAACTCAATGATCCTTGTGGATTTCAACTCAGGATATTCTATGATTCTACAAAATAATGCTCTTCCCTCTACCTCACCCTTAACTCTCTTTAAAAGTACCTGGACCAGCAAGCGTCCTCAAGCCCCAGCCTGCCAAATGCATTGTCATGGGCCTAAGAGGCGGGATGCAAAAGGCAGAAGGGAAAGAATAGTAGCAAAAAGCAGGATAATATAATTTTCCCCTTCCCCAGCATTCCCATCGGCAGCTGAGATGTGGGAGCAAGGAGGACTCATCTGATGATGGATGAGAGAGAACTGATCCTTGGTAAGGCAGAGCAGGAGCAGAAGGAAGCACTGCTCCCCAAAGCGATTCTCACAGCTCCTTGGGATCAGAAAAACAACCATCAGAGGCAGCAGAAGCCCTTCTCCCTGCACGTTTGGAATTCATCTCCGGCCTGTCAGGGGGGGCCGTAATCCAACTGCACATTTGTATATTCAGTGAGCCGTACGCCCAGCTCGGCACACTCCTGACAGATGCAGATGGKAAAGCCATTTTTCATAAGGTGAGGGGGGAAAAAAGAAAAAGAAAGRRTATCAAAACAAAGAAAAGCWCAGGCATCAACTGGAAAAGATACAAGATCAGGGCTGAGAAAGAAGCAGAGTCATATCAAACTCTTGGATCTTTAAGCGCACTAAGAGGCCAGTCCCCTTCCTCTGTTTTCTGCTGTGGCATGGCAGCAGCAGGTACCTTCATCCTTTTCTCCATAACCAGCTGGAAAATGAAAACTGGACCCAGAACAACACCAAGGCTTTGCTGAACTGGCCCGTGGGGACAGGTGCTGGTAGAGGGGCTGCTGGAGTGGGTGAGTACAGGCATCTTTCTACAAGATCAGCTCCTGCTCAGAGGAGGTGAGAGAGCCTACAGAGAACATGAACCATCAGCATGTGTAATCTGCCCCTCAGACCCTGACCTAGCTTAGGCCTGGCCCTATAGAACATACAKGCCCTGGGGCTCTGAAGGGACATCCCTGGCAGAGCTCCCTGGCAGGGACAAGCCTGCCAGCATGGCAGAGGACCACTCTGTGCAATGCTGCCATGAGGGCAAACACAGCAGCTTCCAACAGCCCCAGTTTGGCTGAGGCAGTGACCAGGGATCTCCCAGCTCACCACGCAGCCAAGAGGCACCAGTGACACAGAAACACTTGCCCAGACAGCAGCAAGTGCCACTCAGCACAGTGCACTCTGTCCCCTGAGCAGCATTGTGCCTGCCCTGCTCCACCAGGAGCCAGCGGGTCACAACATCAGCCAGGGGGAAGGGGAAGGAAGAATTAACCCTCGTGGAGGGAAAGATTTCACCTCTGCCAGTGACATTCTGCTGTTGTCACCGCCAGCCATAACATCACCCTCTTGACGTGAAATCTAAGTTGACAGCGATACAGGAAAGGAGCTGAGAGGGCAGCAAACTCTGCCCAGACCTCTTTGTAACCCCAAATCTGCCGTGGCTTCCAGCCACTGCATGGAGCAGAGCCAGCACCTCATTACCAGGTTACTAAGCAAGTAGATACTCCTTTTTCAGAGCCATGGAATAACATTTTCTTGCAGTTATCCATCCTTCTGGACAACTCTGAGGAGGATTTCATTTTGGTCCCTGCTGCGTCCTCTTTGTTTCTGAAATGAGAAACAGATGCAGGACCCCACACCTCCTTTGTGAAACAACACATGCAGCCATAAACTGAAGTCACCAAAGCCCAAAGAGCTTGTGGTGTCAAAGTCCACGTGCCTTCAGATTCACTGGAGGTGCACYGAGCCCCATCGATCCCTGCTGCCTGTGGCATTTCCAGCTGCTATTCGTTCTCTTTGTCCCAGGAAAAGACAAGCACAGGGCTGGGCAGAGCAAGGCTTGGTGAAGGTTACTGCTGAGACCTGGTAGAAATGTCATCCAGCAACACGTTTCAAGAAAGATTCATCCCCAAGCAGCCTGGCTCCATAATAAAAGTGTCAGAGCAGCTGACTCGCTTCCCCCCATTCTCACTGCATACAGATTTATCCTGTCTCAGGTCTCTCTCCCTCCATAAGCCAGCACGTGCCTTTCCTTTCAATAGGCTGGCACTGAAACTCAGCCAGCTGAGATTGCAGGGAAAAGGGAATACAAGAAAGGTGAAAACATCATGGGGGAGAAAATGCTCAGGAGCCAGGCTTTCCTCTCACTTTGGCTGCTCTCAGTTCTAACATGGAGGAGGGTGACACAGCAGGTAACTTAATATAAGAATGCTCCAAAACCAGCAGCCATTTGTTCTGACGTTCCAAGCCAATCCCCTAGGTGCCAGGCTGTGTCAGCTCCCTCTCAGGAAGTCCAAATCCCATTCCTGGGGATGATAGAAGTCATCCCAAAAGGTATGAATATCTCTGAGCCTTCACCCTCCCAGCCAGGGAGCCCCTTCTCAGATGGCTGTGAATGTGGTGGAATGCAGGGAGCAAGAAGAGGAGAGATGGGGCTCCCTCTTAGTCAGAGTCTCAGGGAGCACCGAGAATCAGCTTGCCTTCACCACACAGACGTGATGTTAATGCAGCACCACAGGCAGCCCCTGAGAGACAACAGTCTGCAGGGAATTAAAAAAAAAAAAAAAAAAGAAAGAGATATTAATGGTCCTTTGCTAACAACTAAAAAGACCCAGAATGGCCTGAGTTTCTTTTGGATTTTTTTTTTCTTTTCTTCCCCCACCTTCTGCCCAAAGGAATGTGCCACACAAATTAAAATGATTTCCCTCCAACCTGCAAGACGGGACCAGGCGAGGCATCCTTCAGCTGTGAGTGAAAGAGATGGAGCCTGCCTTTGTCAGGAGCACGCCAGCCCCAGGGAGGTGAGGTGGTGGGGGACGGCAGCCAGAGCTGCAGGGATCCTGTTGGTTMATTCCCAGTAACTGGGACAGACAGGTCTGTGCCAGGCACCCAGCTGGGGTCCAGGGGGCGTTTCATCAGTGCAAAGGAGACATCAGGAGCAGAAGTGAATCCTGGGCACCTCAACTGCCTTGGGGGGATGCAGAGTAAGAGCAAAGGGCTATGGAACAGATTTCCATGGAGCAGAGAAAGACTCTACTACCACCAAGACTGTCCTGTTAAATTTGCAAAAYGTATTGCAGAAGGCAGAGGCTGTGATATCTCCTGGATTCACAGACATTATCACCCAAGGACATAATTTTTCTGGCCCTCAGGTATGTGCCCTAGCACCCATTTTCTCCTTTCAGTTGAGAGAGGTAGTTTATTCTAGCACTGAGAGCTCACAGGCAGGAGAAGAACCAAGCCCACCCCCAGYRGGCTATAAAAGYGCAGTTTTGCTGTGTCACAGCTGTYTCTCACATCTGGATGCTCCCAGCACTCAGAGCATTGCAGCTGGCCCAGCTCCTCAGTTAGCATTCCCTGTCCTGTTAACGCCAGGCAGGCCAGAGCTCTGGCAGCAGAGGTGAAGGGCCACTCCATCTCCGTCACGTTCTCCTCTGCTAATGAAAATGTTTCTCCAGCGTGTCCTCAGGAAGGTTTCCTTCAGCTCCAGCCCTYGTGTGATTGAAGGCTAATCTCTGTTACTCTTGGCTGAATGGCAGCCCATGAGGAAGGTGATGTATTGTGTTTCCCTTCAACTCGACATTTAATGGTGCTGGCAAAAGAAGAAAAAGCACCTGATGTTTCTAGACTGTAAATGAACTCCTCCCAAAACACTGAGAGGTCAGGGCAGGAACAGGGGCCTCAYGGACTGGGACCAGAGTGCACCCCTTTAAATTCCAGCCTGCTTCAAAAGGCCACTTGGAATGCCAGCATCCTCCCTTCCAGAGGCAATCCAGCTGACAGCAGTGGCCACATGTCCTGCTGCCATCCCATGGGACATGGCTGGCCTTTAGTGAACTCCCCATCATCAGTCTGGTCAACATAGGGGCCTGGGAGAGAGGCCAAGGTCTGGGGTAGTGGAGATTTTTTGGAAGGAAAGCATGTGACAAGGGCTCAGCACTTACAGGTTGCTCTGGCTGGCTTTAAGCTTAGTCACTGATGCCTCAAGATGCAAAGCTTTTCAATTTGCAGTGTTAGCTTCCTTCTAAAATGCTTGGAGACCTGTTAAAAAAAAAAAAAAAAAAAAAGAGAGAAAAAATTAGGGTTACAATCCTCTTGCTGGTGTGCTGTTTGCACTCGAAGAGACACCAGGTTCCATGACACACTTTCTGCTCCACTCCACAGCTCTGCAAACACACTCCAGACCATCCCATCACCTGCTGCTATCTTGCTGTTTCTCCCCTTATTGGAACTACCCAATTATCCATCCCATTATCCATGGCACTCTGCATCTTCCACCTACAAAGCTTTGTAGCTTTTCTCCTTTTTTGCCCCTATAAAACCCCTATCAGCATTTGTCAAGGACACCCGAAGGCAACACAAATTCTCCTGTTTGCCTTCCCTTCTCCCACTGGCACTGTTTATGGGGTGTTTACTATGGACCACACAAAATGCATCTCTCAACAGCTAAACGTGGAGGAGTAAAAGGAGAAATTAAGAAAACAGAGAGGGTGAAAAAGAAAAAAAACTTCCAGTTGCTGGCAATTAGTTCTAGTTGATCAGCCACTGTGCACTGTGCCCCAGACACAAATCACTCTGGCAGGGTGGCACAGTTTGTACCTGCACACACAGGGCACAGGTGAGCACAGGCTGTTTGGTGAAGGCATTCCAACCTATCTGGGCACCTGCTTGGGCACAACTGGCTCCAGCCTTTCCAAGGGTCTCATACACACCAGTTAAACCAAAGGYGATGCTCTCCTCTGCTCCCATAGGCCATGGCCCATGTCCTGGAGCAGAAGTAAGGCACTTGCTTGGAGCTGAGGCCCAGTATGGGAGATTGCCTAAGGGATGTCCATCCTCCTTCCCAGACTCACCTGTCTGGGAGATTTTCCTTCCCAGGAGGTTTGCCAGCTACAGAGAGCAGTTGCAGCTCCCCCACGGGAGGACASGCTTTGCTCCCAGCCAGAGGGAAGGTGCAGGCACCCAGCACGCTGCCGCAGTGGAGGAGGCACTCAGCCAGCCACTAATGCTTCCTACTCTCTTGGAGCAAAGGGATGGATTAGCTTTTATTAGCTCTTACAGAGAGCACATCACTCCTGCCCTTTCCTCCTCACACAAGGCTCACGCACAGGCTCAGCTGTGCTGCAAGTGAAGCAGAACCAACTCACCTACTTGCTGCCAGCCCCAAACTCCTCTTGGGTCTTGTAGAAATCCAACATATCTTAAATCTTAGGCAAGCTGGGAGTTAGGATAGAGCAATCCTCCTAAGGGTGCTGCCCAGAAGTACTTAAAGATGGATGCTTGGCTTTTACATCTGGATCTCTCAGGTGGCACCGTGCATGGCCTGAAGGAGGGCAYGGTCTCCAAGCCAGCCAAACCAAAGCCAAGGCACAGTCCCTGGAGCAGAAAGGAGCAGAAAGCCTGGGCTGTTATCTGGGAGATGGTCTGTGGTTTTCCACGCTGTATCCCTGAMCCCCAGCACCCAGCCAGAAGCGTGGCTGAGGGATGGTGCTGCTCCAGAGAAGTCTCTCTGGAGTCGCTTTGGGGCTTGTTAGCAGGGTGATAAARGGGATGAATGGCCTCAGAGAAACGCTCTGTCTCCTGCCGTGGCATTCATTATCCTTTAGCCAGGCAATTCCTCACACCAGCCAGGAGCTCTGGGCTGGCTCGTTTATCCTCCACAGGGGCTGTTTCCCACAAGAGGCAGTGCTCTCTGGTCACCCCAGGCAGCTCGAACGTGCGTGAGGAGCAGAGCACTCTCAGCTCATCACCCTCCTCCCACCCTGCCCGATTGCCTTCCCAAACACTCTGTGATCCCAGCCAGAGCTGTCCCTGGCCCCAGATCTGTGCACTTTCAGCCTGATTTCCCAAAGAGTGCAAAGCATATGCAATCCTGCTGCATCAGTCTGTCCTCTGCCCACTCCCCAGCAACTTCTGACACTGCAAACAGATTTCAAGCTGATGTGACAGAGAGACAGAGGTCTTGGAGATAGTCAGAGTCTATAAATTTCATGGGAACAGACTACAGAACAGAGAGACATTATTAGCACTTTCCAAACTGTAGTGTATTAGACATCAGACAATTTGTGTGKGAGAGATGCTATAAATATCCCAGGAAAGGGAGATGTTCCATTCAGCGCAAACAACTTACTGGACACCAGAGACTGCAAAGCCAAACTGTACATTCACAGAAGATGGGATTTCATGGATCCCACACAGTGCCAACAGGAGAAGATTTCAGGCCTGTGTGGCTGGTAGGAGAGCCAGCCAGCTGAGAAAGCCTGGAAAATGGAATGTGTGCCCTTCCCTTGTCCTCCTTCTAGTGACCAAGATAAGGTCCTTCTGCATTTCCATTCCTAATTGCCTTCCCAGACTAATGGATGAGTTCAGCTGCTGCCTGAAATGGAAGCAACATGCCCAGCTCAAGGGGGAGAACTGATGGGCAGAGCAGCTCCCTCACGCCCACAACTCTCCCATTGCTTCTCCACCACAGGGACAGAGATTTCACCTTCCTGAAAGATGTTCCATCCCCAGGCTGCTGCCAGGAAATGCCAGGAAGGCAGCCTAGAGTCCGAGCAGTGCCCGGTGAGCTCTCAGCAGGATCACTTACACGCCAAGCTGCCCATTAGTGCATTGACTGATGGATGGCACATTTGAGCAAGAGGGAGCTGATTCTCCATACACAGGTTCTTGACACCCATCAGAGCCCCACACCAGCCCCAGCACGAAGCTGGCAGGCACCAGCATGGGTGTCCTTCCCCAGCAGGAAAGAGCCTCAGAAACCCTCATCCTAAAGGCTGAAGGGGACACAGGAGCCTCCTGGGTCTCCCTTGAGGTCAATTAAACATCTCACATCCCACAGTGTGATACAACTTAGCTAAGGCTGAGCCCAGGATTTTAGGATACTCTCACCCATCTGACAGAAAGCCAAACCCTACATGCAAGTTGGGGACACGGTGATCCCTGTGCTCATTCAGGATCTGCACTGATAAGCCAGTTGTAATCTGCTCCCAGTGTCATTTCCAGCCCCAGGCCTTCCAGAGCCCTGGGAGAAACTGAGAAGTGAGACATAGCATTTTCCCCTCCAGTTCATTTGTGACACTATTCCGGCTGGCCAGACACATTTTGGGACTTCTCTGATTCACCTGGTAAAGGTCAAATCCCAGGAGRTGCATTCAGCCTGGTGGATCATGTATCACTTTTACCTTTGGGGCTTCAGCTCCACAAAAAGACAATTTAAACACGCACTACAGCACATCCTTTATTATAAAAAAAAAAAAAAAGGGATTTACACTCCAGGGGTGGTAACTCCCTGTTCTGCCCAACAAAAGGAATAATGGAGATTGAATTCAAGCTTATGTTCATTAAAATAGAAGAAAAAAAAAGAAAATCCAGAAATCCAGTCACTCTATCCTAATTGTTCTGATCCAACCTTTCACAGTGTTGCATYGAGCTAAAGGGCTGCACCTGAAAGTGTGCCAAGAGCGGCATGAAATGTTAATGTTGCAATTAAAACAATATGAATATTGCAGCACTGCTCTGCTGCTTCCCATCCACTGAACAATTCTCATTCAATGGAAGTCAAGTTACATTTCAGGAAATAATGAGGTCTGCTAATTAAGTCTGGCCTAGGAAGACAGCAGTCTTAAAAAGAGAAAAAAATATTCAGATCTCCCCCAAAATGTGTACATTTGCTGCTTATTACCTGCAAAGGGGAGTCATTAATGCAGCTCAATGCCAGGATCACTGGTCAGTGTCACTGTCTTATTGCACATATCCAGAGGAAATTCTYTTTGTAATGATAAAATACATAAGTCATGACCTGCCTTGTCCCCAGGCGTGGAGCAGGGAGCATCCCCCACTGAATGAAGAGAGCAGGTCCCTGRTAGTGAATGCCCATCCCAGGCTGGGCTAGCGAGAGGCAGACCAGGCTCCGAGGGGCCTAAGGCAGCAAATCACATTCAGCTGACACAGGACAGATCCCAAATTGTACAAAGGGAAGGAAATTTTCCTCCCAAGCCATTCATCCAACTGAGTGACAGGGACATTGGCTTGAGCTGGTGGAAGCCACAGGGTAAGTGACCACTGGGTCAGGGCTGGAAGGACAAAGACTAGTCAGGATCATCTTGTGTTTTAACTAAAAAGAGGCAACAGAGATCCCCCCCGTTCCTGCCCCCTGCATCCATCAGACACAATCCCATGTTGCAATAACATGAGGACACAGAACAGCCTAGAGACAGGAAACATTGGCTGCCAGGGGTCCCAGAGGAAATTGATATCAACACATTGCTCCCTTGGCTTCCCCACCCTCTTGTTCTTCATAATATTCCCAGATTTCTCTATCTGTAACAGCTGTTGGGGCTGCCACCATGTCTCCCACGTTCCCCCCAGTCAGATAACTGCAGGGAAAGGTTGGGCAGAGAGSGTCCATCAGCATGAGTATTCCATGGGAAGAGGAGAAGACTGGGAACAAGACCAGCATGTCATCCTGCTGATTTGACTGCCTTTTCTCAGAGTTTCAGGAACACACAAGAATCACTCATCCTCCCAACCTGAACTCTGCCATCAGTCCCAACCTAACTGACCAGCATGGAGCTGTCTGGGGGACACACAGGAGCTTGCTGTGCAAAGAGGAGGCTACAGCAGTCAAAACCTCACCAACCTCTTCCCTTAAAAACTTCCCCAAATTCCAGAGGAAAACTCATCCAATGGAGGAGTGAGGGAGGCCAGTGGAGCCCTGGTTCACTCAATGGCCTCTGCTGACACTCCTAACTTCAGCCTGTCTTTGATTCAGATAGCCTTCCTGGTAAGAACCAGAGACTGAGCTATGCTAACCAAACTTGGCAACACAATGATCCAAATCAGGGGTAGCTCAAAGCACCAGGAAGGAAATGCTTCATTTCAAACAGGAAAAAATCCAGATGAAAATATCAGAAAGGACTTTCCAGGTCCTGGCCTGTCCAAAGGGACCCAGGCACCATTTCTAGATCCATCTGTGAGAAATAAACCCATTTGGTCACCAAGGCACCCCTGGGGGATGCCTCCACCCTGTCAGACCAGAAGCAGCTCACTGTTGTGTGGATGAGTAGGTGGTCTCCTCCCTTCAGACCACTTCTCACTCTGTTTCCAGACCAAGCAGCACTTGCTGCTACCAAGTGTCTGYTCTGCAATAAAGAGCAATAAACATGCCTGAGTAATTAATGTCTTAACAACTTATTACAATCCTCAGATAATTAATCACAAAAGCTAAACATGCTGTCTCACCCTCCTAATGTGTTAATGCTCTAATTATTATGCCTCAATTAAGGGAAAGTCAGCGCTCCTTGCTTAGAAGTGCATGTTTAATAAGGGTGCCTGAATGCAGGCGAGTCGGAGTGGGAAGCGAGGGGGTGATGGGGGTTAAGGGAGAGGACAMCATTTTTAATGAGGTTTCATGGGTGGCTCCAGGCAAGGAATTGACAGCTCCTATCTGGGATCTCACACACGACTGCATGTGTAACTGGGGGCCATCTGTGGTGGCTCTGTGCTWTGCTTCTCACCCGACTATTTATAGGAAAAGCAGCACGTGGGGCACAGAGAAGGCAGGGACTGGGGATGAGCAGTCACACCGTGGATCTGGCCAGCATTAGGCAGCAGAGGTGGCAGCTCTCAGGGCAATCATTAAAGGAGTGGTGGTCTTCTCTATCCAGCCCACTTCTTGCTCTCTTTCCAAAAACACAGGCACTTCCCACCACTCCTGACCCCTGCAGAGCATCCCCACTGCCCAAGCCTCTCTCTCCACCCAGTCCTGTTTCCATGGTGCTCCCTGCCTCCAATCAAGCTRACTCAGGGATATCCCACGGAGATAAGAACAGCCCCAAATACCAAGATTACTCTTGGGATATATCAGCTCATCTGATTTCAGCCACTGCCTGGAGGTTTTCCACAGGTTCTGTTGTCTGAGGGAACAGAAAGCCATGTCTCAAAGAACACACCATTTAAAAATGCTTGGCTTACAGAGGGGGAAACTGAAGGCCAGAATGATATTCTGCAAGGGACTTGTGATGGGTACCAGCCTTGAATCTGTCTTCCTGCTGCCTGGTTCTGAACCTCACTGGATGCTGGGAAACCTCAGAAAGAGGGTCCTGGTGATGAAGAACTTGAGCAGAGCCTAAAGATGTATGTAGGGCCTGGACCCCTCACCATATGACAGCAGGAGATCCTTGCTGCATGTGAGACACAGCTCTGCACCGTATGGGACTTGTGTTTGGGAAAGACTTGCAGGACAAAGTACAGCCAAGGCAAAAATGGCATCACCCCCATCCCACCCTGAAGAAGCAATGACCCCAAAGAACAAAGACCTCAAGGCACTGGAATCATAGAACTCTGCAATGCAACAGGYGTGGGAAGCAGGAACTGGGATAGCCAGGCTCCAGATCTTGGTACCATACAAAAAGCTGCAACAGCAGAATGGCTGGAGCCCAAGTTTCCCAAACAAAGCCTATAACAACTTATTTTTCCAATAAAAAGCTTTTAAAAGAACTCCCCCRCTAAAGTGGGTCTTCACACACAGGAAAACTCTCCATGAACCAGCCTGGATTCTGTTCCATCCAAGCCTTTTTCAATTTCTCAGACAAATGAATGCACCAGAAGCATTTCCAGCCTAGATTCAACTGCAAAAGGATTGCATTTCTTGAAGAAATAACACACTGTGTAGGTTTGGACAGTTCCCTCTGAGGAGTAAGGGAAAGGGAATAAGAAACAAAACAAAGTAAAGCAACCTGGAGGGGACATGAATTTTAAAACCCATGAACAGTTCTAGTTTTCAAATAATCCAAATGAAAAAAATTRTTTCACCTAGTCACTGCCACAAAAATAATTCTGTCACCATCTTTGGTGATGTCTCATGAAAAACAAAAGATAGCTCTCCACCTCTGAGCCACTAACCTGACAGCAGCTTGTCTGGTGAAAAGGGACTGATGGCTCCCCAGAGAGGCAGCCTGTGGATTCCCACAGGGATGACAACTGCAAAAGAAGACTCGTGTGTTGGGTCTCTCTCCACACTGCTTTCCATTCGAGCAGGAGTTGTGACCTGCCCAGCCTCTCCCCCATCTCTTCACAGAGGATGACTTTAGATATCCAGCTCTAGTTCCCTGAACTGGGCTGGAAGCATCACAGCTCCTTMTCTTGGCAGCTTCACTTGCTCTGTGAGTTGCTGTGTGGAGATTCCAGAACCCACTCAACCTGCAAAATCTAGGACAGGGCCACTAAAACCAYTGAAATCTGAACAAATACAGCCTCATTAGAAACATATACAAGAGATATGATACTTTTTTAGGAATTAAAGGATCTTTCTGCTGAAAGAAAAGTGTTGTTTTCACTGGCTGGTGGAGTGGAAAGTTTTCAACGGATACTGGCAACTGTGCTGAAGATAGCTATGCTCWGATTGTTGTCTTCTTTTCTCCCAAACAAACAATTCAGCTCCCTCAGGCACTGCAAGAAASTGACTGACTGCTTTTGGACCTCTTCCTTCTCACCAGTACCATTTTCACCTGAAAATACGGCCATTACTTCAGTTCTTGGGCTAGAAATTTTGTCTTGGTTGTACTAGATTTGACTTATTCCAAAGTGTGTCAAGTCAGTTGAACACCCAGTGCCAAGAGTTCTGGAGAAGTTCCCTGGCTCATGCTAGCATGCTGTGGGGTTGGAAAAAGCCATTTACCTAGAAGAGAATAGAAAYAAAGCTCCTGTGCCGGGTTATGTTCCCAGAGATGCTCTGGGTTCTGTTTAACCCATCCACCAGTATGAGATGAGGAATCAAACTTTCCTCCCAGTACAGTGGACACATATCCCCAGTAATGCTCACCCTGCCCAAACTGGGCATGCTCCCATTCCCACTGAAGCAGTCAAAATGGAGAGGGGAAATCCTGTTCTTCATTCCACCTTACAGTTTTCCCATCTGAATTCAGGATAGTTTTCTTGGAGCAAGTCACTGTCCCAACAGCCCAAGCTCTGCTCTCAGATGAGCTCACAACAAATACCTGTAGCCAGCAGATGTGGGCACATTCCTAGAGCCCTATAGCAGGGCTTGAATGGGGAGAGCAGCCTCTGGAGAACAGCAGGTGAATCACCTGAATAGATAAAACATGTAATGATCGTCAGACAAAAGTGCATCATTGCTTCCCAAAAAGACAGCAGGCCCCAGGGGATTAGAGGGTTGGAGCACAAAGTTGGTGCCAGCYGAGCCCAGATGTCCCAACCCAAACCTCACAGCCCTCTCCAGCAAGACTTTTCTGAGCTCAGCTTACCCCCTTCCTCTGCCCCCTGCCTTCAAGACAGYGTGCAGCACAACAGCTGGGAAACCCAATCTGCTCCAAATTTTGTTACAACCCTGCTGGTTTTTATCCTTGTTTACCAGCATTAATTTTAATGGCTTTCCCCACATTAACTTTGTCCTGAACCAGTTGGAGGAAAATTCCTATTCGCTTGCCTTCTGGAGAACAGACTGGGTAATTTTCCCTTGTCGTTTAACAGCCCGCCTGGGCTGCTCAGGAATGACAGCCACACTGTGTACTTCATGGAGGGCAATAAACTCCCCAAGTTTGAGGGAGGAGGACTTGCATATCCCTGAATACACTGCCCATTCTTTGTTCAGTTTGGATCTCGGCTTGTGCTGGCCCAGCAAGTGGAAATTTCTTCCTCCTGTTCAGCATGGAAGGGAGCTTTCTGAACCTGGTGGAAATTTCTTCCTCCTGTTCAGCATGGAAAGGAGCTTTCTGAGCCTGGTGGAAATTTCTTCCTCCTCCTTTTCAGCGTGCAAGGGAATTACAGAGCCTGCACCAAGGAAGAGTAGTGCTTCAAGACAAAGTGCCAAGACAAAATGCCCAAGTCTGGGCAGCTTTGGTCTAGGTTTGCCAGTGGCCAGTTGAGTCTCATTTTCCTCTGGAATCATTAAGAATGCCTGYAAAGCAGGTCTGGAAAGAGATAATGGTGCTAGAACATGCATGGAGAATGTTTCAGAGAAGTGGAGAAGCAGGAAGACGCCTCTGCTCTGCAATGCCCATCTTTGCCCACGCTGGCAGAGCTGGGCACCATCCAACAGGCAGTTTCYCTATTTGTGTTTCTTGTGTCCCACACACCCTTGTTGACAGCAGGGAGCAGAAGTGAAGATAAGGCAATGCCTGACCTCTTTCTCTCCTTTCCACTCTCATCTCTGCTCCTTCCAGCCACCATCCTTCCTGAGGGGACATCASAGCTCCATCCAGGCTGGCTGTGCCAAGAGAAGAAGATTGCTCACCAGATGCTGAGTGTGGTCCCACTCCTCTCTCCAGCACAGAGATGTGTGGTGGCTCAGACCATGGGAAGAAAGAGAAACACTCAGGTCTTCCCACACCTTTCTCTTCACATTAAAAAACAAGGCAGCAGTTCTTTCCACCAAAGAAATGCAAGGATTTGTTTCAGGCACRTTTCCAAAATTTTCTGTCCCTGCCAGAATAAAAAAAGAATATGTTTAGAGCGAGGGAAGTTATTTGATGTATCACATGATGCCCATACTTTAAAAGTACAGATGTTCTCTCCAAGCTCCAAGGGGTGATTTGGAAGACAGAGGGCTCAAAATCTCCTACTCTATACAACCACAAGCACCTGGGCTGCTATAGAGGGAGGGTTGCCATGGAAAGATGAGGAAGGCAGCAGTGAGGTGGCTGGAGCATTCCTACCAATTATCATGAAGAATTTTGACTGCTCTGCTGTGTTTCCTGCAAGAGCCTAGCAACCACCTCTGAAATGTTTCTCACATGTCTGAGAAGTGTTTAAGCAGGGTCATATGCCAAGGAAACGGGTGAGCAGGAGGGATAGATGTCTAGGCAACGTCCCCTGGGCATGGACACCTCAATTCCTGTTCAGGAGACTCCTGCATGGGGTACAAGCAGTTAGATCACATGGACTCCAGAGCAGGATGAGGGAGGGGGTGACATGCAGGAGACAGAGCCAGAGCAGCAAGGAGAAGACCTGAAGAAGGAAACAGATGTCCCACCTTCATGGGGCAGAACAAGGAAGCTTGTCATTGCTCAGTTCAGAGTTCCTGGGTGGAGAATCCGCGTCACTGGCAATCTCTTCTACATACAAGGGAACTTGCCCACATGGGCTCACTTCAGATGCACTGTTTCCACCAGGACTCCTGCTACTCTGCCCTAATAAGACAGAACAAACAAGACCTCCAAGATAGCCAGCACTAAAAGGCTGAGAGACCAAGAGGCTACCACATCCTATGCTCTTCCACCCCCCGAAGTAATGAAAATGCAGATATTTCACATGTGCCATTCTGCCATCTTCCTCAAAAAGGGCACTACAAACTGACAAAGAACAGCTTCTGCCCATTCATTAAGTTCTTGGCATTAACTGATTTCTCTCCAACCAAGCCATAAAACCCAAAGCTGCAYGCAAGGAGCATCCTAAAATATCCTTGTAAATCTCAGCCACCACATTCATTAATTACAACCCAGTGATAGTTCAGGCCATTAGTTCTGGATGGTAACTTCATTTATTCCCACGTTAATGCTCGATGTCAGTGGTTATCTCATTACCACTCTATTACYTACCCACTTAATCCATCATTGCAAGCCAGGCCAGACGGGAGGAGCGGAGTTTGCCCTGCGTCTGTCGGGAGACGATGCATCAAGTGCAGAGTACCCAGGAGTCACAAACAAAGCACTTCTAATCTGCAGCTGAGGTTATAACTATTAAGAGGAGGAAATGACAGAGATGAGTGTTGTCAGGAACACAAACACATTCCAGCATTGAAAAATTGTGGATATTGAGGATTGAGTTACCTATTAAATCAGAGCCAAAAGCTTTGGGAAGAATGGAAGCAATATTAGCAGTCATGTAGAAAAATTACATCAGCTCTGCCCTCCTCCCCCTCCTTGGACTCTCATTGCTCCAAACCCCAGGTTAAATTCAAACAGTTTWTGCCTGTTAAGTCATTTGAAATGGCAAGTCAAAGTAAAGGCTCTGGGAATTCCTATCTGCTGAATGCTCCCAAAAATACACAGGCAGACCACAAGCCCTGAGTGTATGAAATATGAAAATACCCCTCAAATGTGTACAGATACAAAACCTCTTGGCATTTCCACATGTGTCCAGCTGGAGTTCCTCTTATGTGGTGAGCAGCCACTTCCAAAAATGTGCCATATTACATCTACTACACCCCTGCATGTCCAGGACTTACTCCACCTGCCAATCCAGTSCCACAGGTCTGACCAGGGTGTTTCAGCCTGATGAGCCCAGCAGCCTTTCCTGACACATTCCCTCCTTCCCTCAAATAATCTTGCTGGAGATAGCATTTCAATCTTCCCCTGCTTGACTCAGAAAAAGGGAAGGTGTTTTTATGTTGACAGGCTGTGAAACCAAGATGTGAGCTGAGGAGAGTGTTCAGAGGAATGTTTCACTTGCAGCAACACAGCTTTTCTTCAGAGCAAGCAAAGCACCTCTGCTGTAGCCAGATATGATGCCCACACAACAGGGCAGCTGACTGGTTTTCACTGATCCAAATGACATGATATAGGACTGGAATCCTCTAAAGTGGGAGAAGTTGGTGCCACAAAAGCAAGAGAAAGAAGACACAGCTCCAAGATGATGCCATGAGTAAAATATCAATTATTTCCTCTGTGATCAGCAACCCCCACACTAACGTGCCTGTGCTGGCAAAAGCAGGCTCTAAATGGTGCTGTGCCAGAACAACTGACAGGGCAAGTCTGCAAGATGCCACAATCAGATGTAATTAAAACACCTTTGCTGCCCTGCTTTCCATTCTCTCAGCAACAAAATCCATTACAGAATGCAGTTAGAAAATGATTTAAAATGTCCCTGAAGCCAAGTTGTTGACACCAGAGTAGACAGATGGATTTTGATACACCCTTGATTAAACAGCTTTCGGCAGAAGGCAAAGAGGGCAGGAAGGGAACTGGGGGATGAACCAGAGTACCATCCTAGAAACAGGGGCTGTTCCCCAGGGTAAACAAGTGCTGCTGCAGGAGAAAAATGCCCCATCAGCCAGCCAGAGGCTAAAACAGCCTCATCCCCCTGGGAATCAGACTGCAGTTCTCTGCTCCAGTACCAGCCTCCTGTCCCTGAGCTTYCTGCTTGGAGTCAGGCTGGCAACACCACACACATCACTGCTTCTGGTGTCTGATGGAAGGCTGCAGGGAAAGCAAACAACACACAGTGCTCAGCCCCTAGCAGGGTCAGCAATAATTCCATTTCCCATGGAGTTACACATCACGGTGGGATTCTCCAGGATGCAGTAGGGYACTGTCTCCAAGAACAGTTTTTGCCACAGGCATTCATGACATCTCTCTTCCTCATTCTCTCACACACAGATGCTCTTGGACTGATAAGGATTGAACTCCTYTGGCAGAGAGGGGCAAAGATAACGTCTCCTCCCTGGCCATCTATTTCTATCAAGCTGGTAAGAACTCATTATCTTTAAGGTCTCTGGCACACACAGCTGCAATCAGCCATCAGGGCAGAAAGTTATTAGGGGTGGGCAAAAGGGAGCCAAAACCACATTAACCCTCTTTTCTCAGGGAAAAAAGGCAAGAAGAAAGGGTGTTACAATGGAGCGTGGGCAGCTGCCCTGTCCAGCTCTTAGAGAGAAGAAATCCAGGTAAGACAGAGGGTTAAGCACAGCTCAGAGAACAACCTGRAGAGCCAAAGCTGAGGTGAAACACCTCTTGAGTGAGCACAGAGGCTCTGCAGGCCAGGTGTGGGTTGTGAAGCCACACAAAGTAYTGTTACCAACCCAGAGTCATCCTGGCCCATTCTGGTGGCTCAGTGCTCTGAATTTACTGTGACCTGGCAGCAAAGGTTTGCAGGCATGTCCCATGAAAAAAGGGGCTTTCCCATCAAATATTCCTCATCTTTGTGTACAAAGATGTTTGACCGAAGACTCCAGATCAGGATCAAATTAAAAATCAGAAAGTGTAAGATAATCAGTATCATCAGCTCTTGCAGTAATAAAGCCCCTGTTTATGGAGGCTTTTATGGGGGGCTGTTTATGGGATTAATTTAACATTAATCTCTCATTACTAATATATATCAGATGGTTCAAATTTCCCTTGCTCCCTCTCATGACCTGAAAGAAACTGAAGCAAGCAGCAAGAACCGTCTTATTAAATAAAAGGTATCCACCTTATTATTTCTCTGGAACTTGCCTGTGCGTGCCCTGTGCAAACCTGGCACTGGGGAACTTTCAGCTGCTTCATTTTATAGGCAGTTTGAGACTGAGGTGGCTTTTGGTCACAGCCCTGCTYAATGCAGTCCTGGTTCAAAAGCACCACTGATCCTCAGACCTGCAGACAGCTGAAGGGTTCTGGGCTCCCTTCTGAGTCATGAGAAATTCAGCCTCAAGTTAACCAAGGCACCACAGAGAGCACTGTGTCTCCACCTTCCCTGCAGCCACTCAGGCTGGATAAGGATAATCCCGTCTGCAGCAAGAAAGCAAATGTTTGAAAAACATGTTCACCGGTGCATTTCAACTATCTACGTTTTTAAACACTGTTTCACACCCCGTGAAAATACAATCACACCTCAGACAGGGCCGCCTCTTCACAGGGTATCACAGCCACTTGCAGACCCTGTTTTTGCGCCTGAGAAAGGTTAAGGGGAAAGAACYTTTATCCTAAGGATGCCTTAAGCAAAGTCTCAGATCTTTTAAAACAGGGCAAGAAGGTCACATTTACAGCTTAGCAACTTTTCTCTCCCAAATGTCATGGCCCAAAACTTACCGTGGTTATGTGGGCACCTGCACACAAAGCTGAGGGGGTGGCTGCTCCTTGCCTTGGTCTCTGATGGTCCATGCAGGGGCTGACAGTTGAGCATTTTACTCCCCCTGCAAACAAAACATATCAGTTGAGCACTGCCAGGGAAGTCGCAGGACCAGAGCAAATTCCCAGAAAAAGCCTTGGCAGCATTCCTCCTGCTCTGTGGCTGCGAGTGAGACGGAGCACGACACATGGAGCAACAGAAGCTGAACGASGCACGTGTTACTGCAAGGAAAATTAACAATATGAGAGGGGAGCGGGGAGGGGAAGGCMCTTGCTAACAAATATTTATTAAAACATAATCTTATCCTCATCTGACCCTAATCCTGATTAAAGAAAACGGGACAGACTGGCATCACTGCTGGGGCASTCAGGCGATGGCACTGACCATCCATGTATAGAATTGCCCAGGAGGTCCCACAGATGCCCCCTCGCCTTCCCTCCAGCAATCTGAGATGTGTCACTTTATGTCACCTCCCCGTGGCAAGGGGGCTGGAACTAGRTGCTCTTGAAAGTCCCTTCCAACCCAAACCATTTGAGGATTCTGTCACTATTTTAAGGCCACTCAGCCCCACTCTCCAGGCTCCCAGAGCCCTCTGACACAGAGCATCTTCCAGTCTCAGACCTGCCAGCTCTCCGTGTACCCTGCTCACTCAAGTCCTGCAACCCCCACAAGACCTCCTTCCACCCACACAGCTTCCACAGAAATCACCAAGGCAAGTGCTTCCCATCCCAGCGACCCAGCACACCCCATAAAGAGGAGGGAAAAATCTGCTGGCCTTAGTGGAATTTGGGGGCTTCAAAAACCAACAAGTTTAGGACCTAAGSATGCCTGTCCTACTAATAGCTACAGCATTTCACAGGAGCACAGGGAATCCTTGTTTGGGAAGGGACCTTAAAGATCATCTAGTTTCAAGCCCATGCCACAGGCAGGGACACTCCCCACTTAGACATAAGCATAAGAAATCTTGGGAAATCTTGACACGTGGCTGGACAGACTCCTGAAACATCCCAGCAATGAGCTGGGTCCAATGTCCCCTTCAATCACCGGCTATCAAGCCTAATCCCATGTCATAGTAACATTCCTTAAATATGCTTTACATTTAAAAAATAATGAATAACCAGGGTGAAAAGAACGCTGTGAGGGAAGGAAAGAGTTGAAATTCAATCCCTGTAAGAAGCCCTAAAGACAAAAGCACATTTCACATTCTGAAATCCGTAAGAGAGTTGATTTTCTGTTCCTCAGCTTCAATCACGTCTTTGCTAGTGAGATTTGGCACTAGCCCAGGTCTCCTGAGGAAGCAGAGGCAAGGATTTTCCGAAGGATTTGTCACCCACATCTCCTCCCGCAATGCTTCCTTGGGGATTTTTTAATGAGCAAGGCCCTCCTTTGAAAAAAAATCTGCCTTTAAAAGATGAGGCCATGCCCACAAGAAACCCCAGGGCARTATTTCTACCTCAGCCCCAGCTCCAAGTCCCCTGCTTGCCTGCAAGCCCTGCTGCCCTCCACCTGCTTAAGGAGGATGTTTTCATTATTGTTCAATTTGCAGTGAGTTTAGCTTCACGTCCTTCATTGGATTATTTTTATATTTAATGTCCTCTCCTCTCCTCTCCTCCTCTTCTTTTTATAGACTGGTAATCCAAGTCCCTTGGCTAGGCTGAGTAATCTTGATCAGATTTTAATCAAAGTAAGCTAGATCTCAGCTGCCAGTATTGATGCATCTGCCTTTAAATATTTGAACGATGCTGATTTACCCCAGCGAGGCGCAGGCCCCATCCGTTCAGGAAATTTAAATTCCTTCCTAGACATCAAGCTAAAACAACAAGACAGAACAAGCAACCTGCTGCGAAGGGGTTTTAGTTTATAAAACCAATACCCAGGATTTCARAACTAAATGAAAATCTGAGATAATCCCTCCCCAAATCCAGCCTGGGAAAAGCACTCCGGACAGATAAGTATCAAGTAACTTCTTAAAACACACTTTTTCCTCTCGTAAAAGCTTTCATCAAGTCAGAGCCAAAGGGAAATTACCCACAAGGCCTCATTCCTTGACATGACCCAGAGAATTCATGTTTTCCACACTTAGAAAATGCGTATTTTACCCAGGCAGGCTTCTCCAGGATGGAGATGCTTCTGCTTTGTTCAGCAATGACCCTTGCACCACTGCCAAACCCCAAGCATCCAAAATCCGCATATTAGTTGGAAAATAATGAGATTTCTGGAATACAAAATGTTGGCTCCATTTTCCTTACCTTTAAAGATGATATCTGCCAGCTTTCCTCCACAGACTAAAAAGGAAAAAAAAAAAAAAAAGCACTTAGATGAAAAAGAGTCTCATCTAATCTCCTGACTCCAGGAGACGAGTTTGAGGTAGAGACAGGGGCTGTCCCACAGAACTTGTCAGTATTTGGACTGCAAATAGTGCCCAAGCGATGCCAGAAACATGATTGCCTCAAATACACTGTTAAAGGCAAGACAAGCCAGTTATCCTGATTCCCTTACCCATCTGGGGGTGAATTCCTGAGAAACAAGAGGSATTTGGAATGTTCTCTGGTCATTTCCACTGAGAGAGGTGTTAGATAAGCAGAACCCTCAGGAGTTACGCCAGAGCCTCACAATGCACCTGCATTTCCATCCCTGCTGCTAGAACGCTGTAAGATCTTTAGGGTAATGAGATCCATGCTCTGTTTAGGCTCAGACTTGAACAGGAGAACAACTCAGAAATCTCAGTGCGTCCTTCCACCCCTTGAAGGCTCCTACTTAYCTCTTCTGTTGGCTGGACCAGCTCTTCTTTCCACTTGCAGCCAGGCTGGCTTACTTGTAGGCAGGCTAGGATCAAATCTTCTGCTCCTGTATTTACCATACAGCTCCACAAATAATGCCTCTGCTTTGCTCTCCACAAAGTCAAGATGGAGGAAAAAGACCAATGAGGAGCAGCTGAGGTAGCTGGGGCTGATTAATCTGGAGAAAAAGAGTCTCAGGGGAACCTTCTCACTCTCCACAATCCCCTGACAGGAGGCTGTAGCCATGTGGGGGTCAAGCTCTGCCCYCAGGGAACAAGGATGGGACAAGAGCAAACGGCCTCAAGCTGTCCTAAGGGAGGTTTAGATTAGAAATTAGGAAAAATTTCCTCACTGAAAGGGTGTTCAAGCACTGCAACAGGCAAACCAGGAARGTGGTGGAATCACCATCCCTGGAAGTGTTAAAAAAATYTGTGGATGTGGCACTTGGKRATGTAGTTTAGTCCTCAAGATACCTGAGGGGCTTTGCACTGCTGGGTTAATGGTTGGACTTGATGATCTAAGAGRTCTTTTCCAACACAAACAATTCCTTGAGTYCAKAATCACCCTCGTGCAAGAGCCCAGCTCCTGAACTGCACTTGGATCCATACCATGYCCTCCATGGAAGACCAGTGACCCCTCCCCTGAGCAAATACTATGGGATTATATGCTGCCCTGTGAGGAACAAAGCCATGGCACAGTGGCCTTAAGATGTCATTACTCAGTAACAGAACTAAAAATGAGCACAGCCTTAAGAAATGCAAAGTCAGCTGATGGTTCTAAGGGGAAATTACAAAAAAGAAGAGCTCGGGATGAGGAAAAACCAAGGACTCTGTTTCTTTCCCCATGGCTTCTCCACAGTTCTGTGAGGAAATAGTGCTCCAGTGGACACAACCCCACCAATTTAATAATTAACAGGCACATTAAGCCAGCCTGTGAATAGTCTGATGAAGGAAAATACATGGAGAAGCATCTGCAAGGGGATTAACGAGCTGCAGCTCCTGCAAGCAGCAGCATCCTTTGTCTTTTCACATTARCTCACCCGAGCATCCCTGATCCGGGACACAGGTTCCTATGGCAGATGGCCTTATTAGTGTCCCTGTGTGGTGACAAGGACACCACAACAGGTGGCCCAGACAGMAACCAAAGCCCTTCACCCCACTTGCCCCAAAACAGGTTCAAGATCATGCCAAGGGCAGCCAGGATCAGAGCACAAAAAGATGTCATGTGCCAGCAGTCCAAGCTAACAGTGCCTTCCACACTGTTAAAGACTCAGCTGGAACATKCTGGCCAGTTTGGGATGCTGATCTTCCAGACAGTGTGAGCAACTGGAGACAGTCCAAGAGACACAGACAATGGTGACTGGAAGTCTATAGGAGACAGCTGGCAAGGAGGGATGGAAAGCATTTGTGATGCTCAGTCTAGAGAGGATGGAGACATGATTACAGTCTTCAGACAAACAAAAAGGGAAGGGGGGAAAAATAAAAACAATCCACCTTTCCACCTGTGGAAAGGACAAGAAGTCCTGAGCTTAATTTAAAATGAGAAACATTTCAGTCAAATAATTAGAAAAACTTTCCAAGTGCACTGACAGCAAAAGCACTAGACAGTTGTCAGMACTCCATTGCTTTCCTCCAACATCCACTGTTGAATTAAACCCTTTGGGCTACGCTGCAGAAGACCCCATAACTCAGCCACGAGGCAGTCAAGAGAGTTACGAGCTCATTCTGCACTGTGACGTGGGGAATGGATAGTCCAACGCCAGTGAAAAAGAAATTAATTTCCAGCCCATCATAAAAAACATCAAAAAAACAAAAAGCCACACAGCAGCTGCTGCTTAGAGGAACCTTTAAAAACCCTTCCAGTGTGAAAAGGCCAGCAAGGGAGGGAGTGGGTGCGTGATTCCAGRGCTGCAAGGGGCTGGCAAATGGAGAGGAAAGAGCTACAGCAAAAAGCAGAGCAGCACTGTGCACCTGCTCTCTGTAAGGGGACCCACCCACCACACACTGCCCTGCTGTGCCATCCATGATCTTCCAGAATTTGGGATGCTCTCCCCTCCTGCACACACAAGCCTCACTCTGAGCTGGTGGCTCCATCCTTTACCTGTTTCCAGGTCAGGCCATTTCCATGCTGGAGCTGAGGACTSAGCACCCAGGCTGGCTCTAGCACTYAATGGGTACCAATGTAAGGCAGGAGCACATGGCTGGGTGCTCTCAACTGTCAGAGGAGGAAGAGTTTTGGAGTGTCCTTGTTTTAGTCCATGTCCAAACAAATAAAACAATACATTTACACATATCCAACCACATAAATCTCAAGAGCAGAAGCTATTCAAGCCTGAGGACAAGCTGAGCACCCTCGAATTCTCCTGAATTTTACTTGGAATGTGGGAAGGAGTTCAGGATTTGTGCCACTCTCCTTGGATTTTGGTCCTAGCTGCCTGATGATCTCTTATGCAAGTCAAAAACACAGTAGATTTTCTGTCTGCCACATCATGGCTCTGCCCTATTCCAAATGCACTGTCTGGAGCCAATTCCTGCATCATATCTTCAAATTGGTCCAAGCCAAAACTTYTTGTGCTCCATGGCCCAAATCTCCCTGCAATTCAGCTTTTTGTGTATTTTTGGTTGGGTCTGGAATCCAGTAGAGAGATGAGAGATGCTTGGAGAAACCAAACTCTAGCTGATTGCTTTAGTACTCATCAGAAAACACAGCAAGATCCAGACCCACGATAAGGCATGGATCTCATGGAGAGATTATACCCTAGTAATGCAGATATGTTTTGCTGCAGGTTTCAGATGAGACATCCACAGTTCCAGATCTGTATTTCAAACCCATATATATTCCTCCTGAGTATCTCCTCCCACAATGACTTGTGCTTGTGTGAGGTTTGGCTCAGACCGTCACACTCACTGTATTTGCACGAYTAAATGCAGTCAAAGTCAGCTCATGTGAGAAGAACTTCTGGAYCTATTCCACCACTCTCTTCCTCATGTGCAAAAAGAGATGCCCAGAGATATATTTGCAGTGAACTATTATCCTCTGCACTCTTCTTCCTGCTTTGTTTATGGAGACTTTGGGGAGATTTGTGGGCCTGGTGATGAATTATAGGGAGGAAGACAAACATATTTTGCTGTTCTGGGCGAGGAGTGCTGGAATCCTGCGGACATCTGGAGGAATTATTTGCAGAAAATTAACACTGTTTGTCATTTGCATGATGAACTTCTGGATCTCAAATGAATGATGGGAAGAAGCCGGTGGGAGATGCTCATTATCCCTGATGGAGTGAAGCCCCTTGACGTGATGCTAAGGTCGCCATGATCTATGGACCTGCTGACTGACAACTCCGAGAGCTCTGGAATTGAACACACAATATAACTGGGGGCGTAAGTGATCTGCCACATTAAATGCCGAGGCGTTAATAATTGTTGCTTTGCCTCTGATTGCCRGAGTTTCGGATGCGCTTGTTCTGGCTGTCTCCCAGGGCACGCACCTTAACTCCTTCCTGACTCATTCCACAGGAGATGAAATGCAAACACACCTGCAGGTAGGCAGGCAGACTCACAGATTAAAACTTCCAGGCTTTCTTGTTTCTCTCTTGATGTGCCTTTGGGGATCGTGCTCTCAGCAGYTCCCTGACAGATTCCCCACCTCTGCCTCGGTAGCAGTTACAAATCCCACRTGGGGGCACATGATGTGCCATCACCAGCCTGATCTCAAATTCACAGYGTGGCAGAGAAGTCCTCAAAGTTTTCCAATATTCCAGTGCAGCACACCTCATTCTTCTGTATGTTAAAGTCTGCKGCTTGGGAGCAAACTTTATTTTCCCTGCAGCTCTAACATGCCGGAGAGGAACTCTTGGAGAGTTGGGAGCACTGCTAGCAGGGTGGCAGAGACCCAGAAGAGCTGAGTCTGAGAAATGTCATCTCACCTAGGACATGGTTCTTTGTCTCAGCATCTCAGTTTCTTCCTTGGAAAAGCTGTTCCTGATCTGTTGTGAGTTGCTGCWTCTAAGACTTGTGAGTGTTTCCCAAAGCAGGGGGTGAGTTCCCCTCTACTTCCCAAGGAAAGAGGCAGGGTTGGGGTGCAGAAGGGATGGGAGKTCTCTCCAGGAGAGCAGAGTGGATGTATCAGTTGTGGCATCCTTATTAAAGGAGAGACAAGAAAAGCAGAGGGCACATGGGCTCAGATTAAATTCACTGCCTCAAGTGCTTTTGTAAGCTCCTCTAAATTCGTTTCCCAGTGCTTTCACCTTGTCTCTAAGCAGAGAGAACAGCACATCCCTTCCTCACAGGGTGCTGGGAAGATGAATTCACAAACATTTTTGAGGCAAGAAAGGAGAATGTCTAATTGATGAAAGACATAATGAAAACCCCAAATGTTTTGGGCACCAGGACCACCCCACAACTGCCCCAGGATGAGGGAAGCAAGGGAAGCCCTCTGCTGCAGACTCCAGCCTCCCTGGGAGCACGAGAGGGAAGGGATCTGAGGAGGGAGAGCTACACTGACAGTATTCTCTGTGCAAAGGTGCTGCCAAAATACACTGACATCTTTTCTTCTATCAAACAAAGCGCCATGCTGATTAACATGGGCAGAGAAATCCTGCCCCTTCCTTTCTGCAACACCYTGAGGCCATGATGGGATGAGCAAGTGGATGGGGCAATGCAGAATTGGACTTCACCTGAGGGACAGGGGATGAGAGCACCCCATGGATTTGGGGCAGGTGTGGGAGAGCCAGCCCAGCACCCACCAGTGCCCTGGGAACAAATGCAGCTCAGGGGATGGCTCAGCTCCAAGCTCTGCCCCTCCTTCCTGGGACTGGAGCTGAGACAGGGAAGAAAAATGAGCATCTGGAAGTCCATATGAATAAGCTAATGCCGCAGGGCTGTCAGTCATGTGCTAATACCCTTAGCTAAAGAAACATATTGATCCTGATTGCCTGGAATTGCACTTGAAAAGGGCTGGGTGACATTTCCAAGGAGACACGAGCTACTTTCAAGTCAATTAGCGGCATTGGAGGATTCATGCTGAGGGGACGCACTCACCTCCGAGGAATGCCAGGAGAGAATGAGAATTGAATTAAACCTTTTCATACACCGAGAAACAAATCCTTTAATGGCCTGTAACAGCTGACAGGACACCCAGGGTCGCCAAAAGCATGCTGGCAGCAGCTAGGTGAAGAAGCTTCCCTGTGATGAAGCTGAGGACTGCAGAGCAGCTGAATCATTGCAACAGGCCCAGGAGGACACGCAGAGCTCCACAGGGTAATCCTCTAAACAAGGGAAGAGAGRGAAGCAAAGTTAAAGTTCCATGTCAACAATGCATGTAAAGCTCTTCATTCCTCTCCAGGTAGCTGATCTCCCTTGGGGCTCAATGGGAATGTCACAGACAGCACATCTCACGTCCCACTGAGCAGCATGACCCGCGTGGAACAGGCATTTCGATGTGCTGCCTTCCCAAAAATACTCCTTCCTCCTATRGATCCCAAAGCCTCCTCCTGCCTAGGACCCCAGGCAGGTTTGAAACCAGCACAGCAAATCCAAAGGCAGAGAAATTAGGGTAACTCTGCAATCCCTCTGTTTTTTCTATTTGCAGGTGCTCTGACCCATATTTAGTTTCCATGGTTCCTTTTATGTTCCTATAAACATGAGGCTTGTACCTGAATTCAAGGCTTTCTGGACAGCTTTACAGAGATGATTTTCTGCTCTCTTACAGCAACTGCAGTCATTCTGTCTCACAAGCTAGGGAGCAGAACCTTTCGATCCCTGTGCAGGAGGGAGTGAAAGCCTTCCAATCCACCCACAGGCTGAACGTGACCTCACCAGCTACAGACTGGCTGAGACCTCAGAACTGAACAGGTCCCTGGACTATTTGAATATTCCTGAGTATGGCACAGGAAAATGAAAATGGACAGACAAGCCATCCCACGTGTTTTCTCCAGCCCCAGTTCTGYAACCTCTCAGACACTGTGGATTTCCCTGTCACAGCATCTCTCAGTCATGAGCCCAAAGCCATCTTCAACATACCAGTGACATTCAGAGGCACCAGAAATGCCATCATGTTCTTTTGAGTGTTGCCCCAGCCCAGGGATAGCTGCCCATTGTCCCCACCTTCCAAAGCCAGGTAGTTTAGCTAAGCCTAAAAGCCCAGTCATGTCCTCCTCAGTCCCTTCCTCATCCACACACCTACACTGGGGATGCTGTACTGAGAGCTCTAATGGGGCTAATCCTTCTATGCTGTGGCAGCACAAGTTTAATCGTGAGATTTTTTGCCCATCCTCACTGTGATGCAGGTTTTCCTAGTCCAGCACAAACCAAGACCCTCTTGGTACTCCCCTGGCTTTCCCCGCTCCCCTCTGCTATGTTCCTAAACTGAATGATAGAGACAGACAGCTCCAGTCCCAGAGGAATTCAAATGGAAGCTGTTCTTCTCAACTCAGCTGAAGAAAAGAGCCTGTGTTTATAAACCTGCAGGCTTCAAGCAGAATAAATGAATCTCCTAATAGCCCCTGCAGACAGGAGGAGACTTGGGAAATGGATTCTCCCATGGGTTTGCCATGTAGTGTCCCTCGAGTTTTTAACCAAGCATTTTCTCATCCGAGTTCCTTATATGCCCAGTGATTTTCCAGAGAGAAAATGAAAGCTGAATTCTGACACACATCTGAAGAGTCCTGTGGAGTCAGAGCCCCCGTTCTTTCAATGACACCTCAGACCACACACATCTACCCAAAGCACAGCCAAAAAGCTTAAGAAATTCCTTTTTCCMCTAGAACAACAGAGTGCAGAGTGTCAGGCTCATTTTGCAAGGACTGCTAGGAGCCTGGATCTCAATTAAAGCTAGCAGGGCYCAAAATAGCCTTTTGCAGTATTTGCAGCCTGTAACATAAAGCATGGGTCACATTACAGAAWGCACCTGAGAAACACAAATGGCTGAGGCTCAGCTTCAAAGTGACCCTTGCTTCAACACCCACTTCTTTTCTTCTGTGGATGGAATATGGTAAAAAGCAACACATAACTACCATTTGATACTGAAGAAGTCGGTCAGACCACACTGGTGCTTGCAGGTAGAGAGCTGATGCACACGAGTGACTTTTCCAAGGCTATACACTAAATCCAAAACACAACTGAGACTTAACCTCAGGTCTTCCAAACCCCTCCTTTCCCCCCCAAACCATTGCACTTTGCTTTCTGCTTGCTAATCAAAGCCAGCTGAAGGGATATGGGATGGCTGCATAGACACACTCAGCAGCCAGGGCTCTAGTGAGGAGCACAACCGAGAGAGAGAATCCATTCCCTCTGTGAGACGAGAAGAAAGCGGAGGGGCACAGCAGGGTGCTCCCAACAAGATGGGAAGGAAAGCAAAGGGGGGGTTTTTGTCTTTACTGTGAAGAGATGTCTGCATTTCCCTTATTAACAGCAAGGCTCAGCCCTAGCTAGAGAACAGCAGGAGAGGCTAAAAAACGGGGTCTTTTCAAAGCACTATTTCTCTATAAATATCAAGCATGAGCTGCTGCCTGTGAAAGCAGCCCATTACATTTCTGGGGTGCTCTCACCCAYCCATACAGGAAGGCAAACTGATTTAATGACCCTTTCTGGATTTCAAACAAAGCAACATCTTCTCCCTGGCCACCAGAAGACCCCATTAAAGGACTAAAACATAAACAAAAGTAAAATTTGGTTGTCCTAGCATCTGTGGAGGCAAAAGGTACAGTTTTCACTCCCAAATGTGAAGGACCACTATCTCATCTGTATGGAGATGCTACCATATGTGCTGGCTTATTTGATCATGTTTTAATAAAAGGAGTAGTTCCCTCTGCTGCAGAGCACCACATGCAGGAAGGGCTGACCCAACCACCCTCAGCTCCAGAAAGAAGTTTGCCACCATGCCAGTATGGTCACAGATACCTTAGGGTGGGAATGGGGACAGATAGAGGTACCAGAAGAAGATGTGCTTAGCTGGCCAAGAGTTGAGCTGCTGGGTTCAAGGGTAGGTGGAAGAGGGAATGAGCAGGTGTCTGAGGAAGATGGAGGAATGGGAAAAGGGGAAGACTTCCATTAACAGTCTTAAAGTTGTTCTGGCCTTACCTGCCATTATGAATTTCTCCTGACCTTGGCCAAGATGATGCAAAATCCAACCCAGCATGAAGTCGGAGGAGGATTCCGGTAATTTTTTTTTTTCACAGCCAGCTTCAATTCTCATCAAATCCCAGTTCACCCCAGCAATCCCTATTGCAGAAGTCTCAGCAAATCCAATGACCCCAGGAGTCCACATCCTTGCACTGGGAAAGCACTTTAAATACACACAGAGAGCCTGGGGGAGATCTTCCCTCTACCTGCTCATATCTAGACSTGTGGGCTCAGCTGTGTCTTCTTACACAGATATTTTTATGGAGGCAGAGGAATTAAGCTTTATTAAAACAAGGGCTAAGATTCTCTCTGTCACATGCACCCACGACACAGGAGTTCAATGTGACATGTATCACCAGGAGAGCTACCAGAAAATTGCAAGAACTAGTAACCAAGGACCCGGGTTCAGGMCAGAGGCAAAGAAAAGACACAAGGTGATGAAGGGCTGAACATCTTGTATTGCTGTCACGTGTGTCCCTGGGTCAGGTGTGGAGCACAGACAGTGAGGCAAGGCAGCAGTGAAACAATGCTGATCATGTTTCCCTTGCCCTATGCCATTCACACTCTAAGGCTGTTACAGCTGCAGCCATGTGCTCTGCACACAGCCACAGACACAGTGGATTTAATTCTCTCTAAAGCTAAAGCTCTAATCCAAAAACCTATGGATAAAAAAACAGGGTTGTGAAAGGAAGCCATGACCAGCTTTCACCACCCAAAAAAGTCTGCACAACCTCCTGGGTGCCAATAGGACAGAGATAACGATATTGAAGTGAATAAAATCAATTGTTCTGTAAGAGCTTTCTGGGACCATTAGTTAATTAAGTTGCCAACAGATAAAGGTCTATATAAAAAGCTCTGATCACCTTCAGCACCCACGATTAAAGAGGACTGGTGTCCACCCCCTGTCTACCTGCAAAATCCAAAATGGTTCATTCTCTGCCTGTTCTCTTTCACAGAGCAGCAAGAGTTAAAAAACAAATCCACACTTCTTCTGCAAAAGCAAAGGCACTGCCAAGCACGGGAACACCAGGGAGAAGGCAAGCATGCGGCTTGCAAGCTGCCCAGCTTTATTATTTCTTGAAACAAAGACATCTCTTAGTGCAAATGTTTTTCAGGAGGTGCAAGAGATGCAATAACGGTGATGAGTCCCTTTCAGACACATCCATCCTTTTGGGACCATCACTTGGGAGATGATGAGCAACTCACTGCTTTGCCCAACCCAACTGTCCCTGCCCCACTGCCCTTGGCCCCCCCATCATGGTGAGAGAAACAAGCACTGTCTCATTGCTGCCTAATTCCACTTCCACACCCCTATGCTGGAACTAGATGAGCTCGAAGATCCYTTCCAACCCAAACTATTCTAGGATTCTATGATCCCCAGCCCACCAAAAGCCACATCCCAGCTTTCACCTTAAATGTTGAATTCTCCCCCGAGGAATGGTGAACCTACCCAATCCTTGCTGTGCTTCAGTGGCCTGAGCAGAGTTAAACCCCAGCAGGGTGTTTTGAGAATGTACTCTCCTCTGAGAAAGTGGTCTCCTCCATAACATGAACTGAAAAGAAAAAAGGGATCTGGAAGCCCAAAAACAGATGGGAGAAAAGAGGGGCTGTTCTCTAAARTCCTTCAACTACAGGGTATTCTTACAAACACCACAGAGCATCATGAGGTCTCTGCAAACAGGAAGGTCTCCAATTACCTTTTTGATTACCCTTGAACATGCTACAGGATTAACCATTGCTATCCTCAAACCTTGCCTTTCTGGAAGTAATGGCTCCTGGTGTACCTTTACCCTGCRGGTGACCCAGAGAGTCCTTGTCACCACATTCCCACCCTCACATTTAAATCTCACTGAGGAGCTGAAGCCAGAAGTTACGTGGTTTACACACATCTGCTGAGATGAGGAACGTAATTTTTTCCTGGCTCCTCATRTGAATTGCAGCCCCCTCTGGGCAGTGCAGAATTGCTTTTGAAGAGGCGCTAGAAACACTTCAGCACTTTCCAAACAGATAAAAGGGGAACTATCGAATCCAGTAGTTGTGGGGAAGAGAGAGATTTTCTCCTTCTCGACGGCTGTCTACAGCCTGGCTGGGGTAGCATTAACCACCACCATGCACCAGCAAAATCACCATCACCACCCCACGCTCCTGTTTGCCACAGGAGCAGAACATTACTCACACAGCATCTGGTTAACACTCAAATCCCAGAAAACTCATACACCCCTTGCTGCCATCCAGGTTTTCTGAGGCTCTGATKCCCAACATGCTCGAGTCAGAGCTGACTCCGTTTTTCCAGCTAGTTGGTAGACACCTGCTGGAAAGGCTGGAAAGACAAGCTCTGGGGGAGGACATGGGCACATCCCAGCACTTCTCTGAAACAGAGCAGGGTGATTTACTGGGACAAGCTACCAGTAAATCACAACAGCAGGACCCCAGCAGGGCTGGTAGCACTCCAAAGCCAGCAACAAAACCTTTAAGATAAGGCATAGCATTTTACCCTTTGTTTATCCCAATCTCCCAAGGCCTTCCAGCAATGCACAGCTCAGGAACAGCTTTCATTACTTTGTTTAAACCTTTTCCAAACCCATTTCATCTTTAGCATCCACAGTATCCCGTAGCAATGAGTTCCACAGTTTGCCTACACAGCATGGCAAGCAATTTCTCCTCTTGAAGCACCCCCAAAGTAATTTCACTGCAGATGCAGAAAGAGATGAAAAAGCAGGGGGCAGTCTGGAGGAGAAGAAATTAAACCGTCACAGCTTTAGGAAGAGCTGGCAAGGAAAGGTTAAATGAACTAGGTTCATTCAGCCTAGAAAAAAAAAGGAGAAGACTAAGGCACAGAGGCATAACAATCTTCCAGTAGCTTGCAGGTTATTAAGACAGCAGTCGATTGTTCTCTGTGTTCAGTGGCAGAAGAAGAAATAATTTAACTCGGAGCAAAGAAAGCTTAAGTTTAGACATAAAAAAAAAAAAAAAAGACTAAAAACTTTCTCCCTAGAACAGACACAGGAAAGTTGCAGAATTTTTCACTGGAGACATCTACAGAAAGGTTAAACAAACACCTGTGTGGAGGGGAGAAGTGTAATTGATCTTGCCTCAATGCCAACACATGGAGTAGATTATCTGCAGAGGCTCATTCCAGCCCTCTGCAATACCAACAACAAACTTTTAAACTGCTTTCTTCATGCATTTTTAATTGCATTTTAATTTTTGTCCTCGTATGGCTTGAGACAAGTGTAAAAAAACAAAGCCGTGGCTAATATATCAGAAATTACACACTTTSCATTACTTCAATGTAATAAAAGGATGTAAAAGTTAGAACAGATATATATTGAGCTATACAGTCACACCAATAAATATGTATGGGTGTCGCGTCCCCTTTTGCTTTGCCAAAAATAGTACCAAATTATGCCAACCAATGAGAAACCACGTTTCATTAGGAAATGAACTTTAAAATACAAGATTAAAACGTGGTTTTTAAATCAAGATTTCCTGCTTGTTGATTTAAATCATGATTAAATGGGTGATTTAAATCAACCATCCTGAAGAAAACAGGCTGCCTCCTCAAGTCTTTAGGGTGGAGAAGACAGCGGTGCCCCAAAGACCAGTCAGGGAATTCCAGTTTCTGCCGCTCTGCTCTTTCTCCAGCTCAGCATTCCTACCCAAATCACCTTCTCTGAAGAAAAAGCAATTTCCATCACTAAGCCTGACACCCCCAGTCCTTTCCACTACCCTTCTCTGGACCATGAGTCTGCACAGTTCTGCCCAAAGACCCTCATCAAGAAATTTCAAGCTGACACAGAATCAGTCTCAAACAAACTTCTCTGCAACAATTATAATCAGAACCTCCCTGGATGCAAATACTGTTTCTGAGCGTGGGCTCCAATCACAGCTTGTGAATAATTACGACAGGATTTTAAAATCTGCCCTCAAGAACAGGAGGAATGTGAAATCAGCACGTCTGCCTGAGGGAATTGAGGTACACACAGAAGGTGGGAACTTCCTGCMAGCAAGAAATGGAGAAGAGAGCCCCAAAGACCTTCTTACAAATGGGTTTTGGATATTTCATCAGAGAGCTGGTCTAGAACATCAGGGTGCCACAAAAGGTGATGGCTCCACATTTCTGCAGAACACTCTGGTCCAGAGTTGGCCAGGTCACATCTCCAAAGGCATGGCATAGGCTTCACATGAGCTTTCACAGAGCTTTGCAGACTCCAGAGATCCTCTGATTTTCAAATAACTCTGTCAAGACCACCAGCAGAGGTGCAAGACACTGGTGTTTCAGTGTGCACACTCATCTGTCAGAACAGGCTGAACACCAGTTCATTTTCCTCAGCATGTGGACACACGTGGGACTGAGAGAGAGAGCAGAATGACCAGACAGGATACTTCCCAACTTTCCTCCAAATCAAAGATCTACTTGTGGTTCTGAAGATTCCCCTAGTGAATCCCAGCATTTTTATTTATTTAACAGATCAGAGGTACCGAGGAACAATAACCCATAAAAAAACCAGCTGAACTTCAGCTGTTGTAAAGCCAGAATTAACTCTCCAGACAACACAGGTAGAGATCCAGACTACCTGACCAACCTCCACAGGCCACATGAAATCCAGTGTCAGAATCTGCCTTTCCTTAYAGAAGTGGAGAGAAGTACTCTGAGCTGAAAAATGACATTTCTGGCAACAGTGTGTGAAATGGAAGCAACTCAGTCAGGCTGACAACTTTGGGAATCACAAAGATCTTAACCCAACTAATCCATCCAGGAAGGAAATGCATCATGGGCATTTTAATGGTCTTTATACTGGCAATTTCAGTGGAACAATAATAGGAATGGAAAAATGCATAAGCAAGGATGGAGGTGGAAGGGAGAAACCAGGACAAATTGAAAGAAATAGCCAGAACCCCAAGAGGGATTGGATAGCCCACAATCAACTTGAAATTTTCTCAGTGCCTACTGAGATTTCATCAGAAACAAAACAAATTCCACCACATGACATTTCAGCACAAATYCACCAAACTAAAAATCCAGGATTTCATCACCAGCATGAAAAATTGTAATTTTTCTTGGTTTGGTTTTTAAAAATCAAAAATCAAAGAACTCTCAGGATTTTTAATGGGTTTTTCTTCTTCTTTCTTTCTTCTTATTCCTGACACTCAATGAAACAGAAAGAATGGCACACAAGCAGAATTCACCTTTCTCTTCCCACCTCTTCTAACTTGCCAAGACTTCCTTCTTCTTTAAACAAAATACAAAGAGTCTGTGAAAGGAAAAGCTAACTCATGTTAAAAGCTGCATCTGCAAAAAGTCAAGGAAACTTTGAATCAAGGACACAATAGGAATGAAAGACAACAAAAACACTACTAAAAATAAGTTTTAAGCCACCCATTAAGAAAAGTCCTTCTCCTGTTCAGCAAAATTGAACACCTGGCATTTTTTTTCTGTGAATTGATTGTTGTGTTGTTTTGTTAGGGCTTTTTTACTAATTTAATACATTCCGTCTGTATWAGGTTGGGCAGCACAAAAGGGCACTGGGCAAGTCAGACTCGAGATTTTCAGCTTTGGCTCAAAAGCCAAAATCTGTGGTTGATTGCTTGGGTAGAACAGCAKAGAGAGGCCAGAGTGAGCTTTAAAAACAAATTCAACACCTTCCACAGCCTGAGAGGCATCTCTCTCCATCTGCCATCTCAAGCAATTCTCCTTGCAGCATGAGAAGCAGGCCAAGACCCGAGCATATTTTGCAGATCCTCCTGTGATTTTGCAAACTCACCCCACGACGAGGGGAAGAGCCACTGTCTCGTCTGCCTCTCCTTCTCTCAGCAAGCAAACTGACTGCCTGGCCCTGGATTCTGTCATTAGAGACAGGAGTCGTTAAGAATTCATGCCCGCTGCCAACACTGCATTTTTTGGAGAGGTCCTGCACTCAGGCAGAACTAATGAGCAGGCAAAGAAAGGGAAGAGCAGTTAAAGCAGAAAACACACACACAAATAGAACCAAAATGAGAATGCAGACTTATCTGTAGGTCTTCTCCCCTTCAAGGTASTTCGGCAGCAGCACGTAATGAAATGTTTACCTGGGGGAAGGGATGATTGTCATAGCTGTGATAGGGATGGGGAGGATGAGGGAGGGAGGATCRAATGGTACCCAGGAGCACTGGAGGGCTGTGCTGGAACGGGGGTCGGGTATGAAAGCACCGATCCTGACACACCCATTCAGCCGAGGTGAAGGCAGTGCCTTCAAATGGCTCCAAAAGCTGCAAATTCTCAGCTGTAAAAATAGGCCAGATAATACCTGTCTGAAGGGGATTTACCCTGCTGTATGTGCAAAATACTTTGCAGTCATTGGACAAAGGATTTTATCAAAATACAGCCAGAGGCTGGATGAGATATTAACCTCCCCCTCTTCCAGCTACTGAAAAAAAAAAAAAATCCCGCTGTTTTCTGGGAGCAGAAGGCAGCACATCTTCCYGCATTTCTGTGTGGAACAGCCTGCTGTGGAGCATGTGCTTACCACTAATAACAACTTTAACTGCAATGGAAGAGCAGAGAACTTAATCACATATAGAAATGGGACACGCAGAGATGGGATTCACACAGGGACAGTCTCCCTTTGCACACACAGAACAGTTTACATAAGGAAGGATGCTTTTCAATATACACATCTCCATGTACAGCTTTGCTGAATTGTTGCTGCCAGAGAATCGTAACTAAAGCATTTCTCACTTCCATCTGTTTCTGTTGTAAGCCATAATGTTACAGCAGCATTTACTCCTTCTTCCCTTTCTCTTCCCCTGCCTGCTTTTTCCCCAAGCATCCAATTTTTTAGGCCTATAACCCTGAAAATGATGAAAGTCTCCCATTGATTTCAATTGGCTTTTGTTTAAGGGCTTGATAGCAGAGAGAAAAATTGAATGATCATTCATTGAATGAGACAGATTTGGCCCAGTTCCCCAGCTGGTGTAAATCAGCACGAGCACTCAGAACTCGGAGGCTSCCTGCCCTGTGCTGATGACTTAGTCCACTTCTGTGCACACCAGGCATTTTAATGATGCTGCCCTGCCCTGCCAGCACATGGACCTAGCGTGCAGCTTTTAATGCTGCTCAACAGCTCCAGCCCAGGACTGCGCATGATCTCCYTCACTCACCTTCAGGACAACCCATGCCATGGGCTGGAAGACAGCTCTGAAGCTGCCAGGATGTTCCCCTGGGGCACAAGCCTTTCCACTGCCACCAGGTATCCCAGCATCAGTCCCAGCAAAAGGCAGAGCACCCTCTTAATCCCAGTATTCAAACCAGGATGCACTCACTATGTTACACCCATACTCTGGACCGTGGCAACGGAAGGGTGGTGCCTCTCTATGAATTTACTTTGCCTCCCTTCCTCTCCTGGCTCCCCAGAGGGAATTAGCCCACCTGGGATTAGAGCAGGCAGCCTGTGCTGGGAGCAGGGTAAAAGGCACGGGGAGGCTTTGCAGCAGCACGTGCCTGAGGCAAGACAAGAGGCACACTGAGCACAACTCTAAAGCCATGCTGCTGCTGCAAATCCCCTGGAAATACCTTCCCCTCATGATGCAGATATTCTTTCTCTCCATAGCTCATCTGTAGGCCTGTCCAACCTGAAAAACGTGCTTCCAAGAGGGTCAGGAGASGATATGGTGCACTACAGCACTACCATCAGGGCTAGCAGTAAATTTAGGGTCTGAATAGGAGCTAAGAGGCAGGACACAGGGTCAAAGGTAGTCAAACCTCTGCCAAAATGCKTTTTCCCATGAGTTTTCACTTATCTAATTAGAGACATACTACAACAGACAGTGTAGAGGAGCAAGAACCATCTGACTACAAGCCTCTAGCATTGATCAGGTGGATCTTTCTTTCCCTACAGAGGAGATCACTACAGYAGTCCAGGAAAGGAAGGGGAAAGGCAAAGCAGGGGAATGAASAAGCTAACAAGAGGAAAACCTCTTCTGGCTGGCAAGACTCTTGCTCACCTTGATTAGTCGAGCAGGATATAGACATTAAATTACAATTGCTTCCTCCRTTCCCCCTTGTCCCCCCTCTTTGTGTGGGGAAGATGTTAAAAACGTCAGGCTTGATTTACCCTGACACACTGACTGACTCACAGCAGCTATAAATCCTCCCCACCAAACCAGCCTCCTCTACCTGCCACCAGGCTGCAGATGGCAGGGGGAGGAGGGGGAAACACCATCTCCCCCTCTTGCTGTGCACATCAAGCCAAATAACCTCTTCTTTCACCCACCTCCAAAAAGCAGACAGGCAGCTTTTGTTCAGAGAGCTGACGCTGCTGCGCGAGTGTGTTTTAAACAAGGCCACGCGATCTCGCCTTCGCTCTGTGCCTGTCTGTGCTCATTTTTGTTGATGCAAGAATCTGGGGATGTGCTGGAGCACACATGTTCAGCTCAATCTGACCACTGCCAACTGAATTACAGCTCAATTTCACTGGGGTGATTAGCTCCAAAAGGGGAAAGGAGACGGCAGGGGGAAAAGTAAACGCCAGCCTATCCTTGTGCAAACTTCCAAAGGAACAGCTAAAGTGCATTTTAGATAGAAAAGTGAGAGAAAGCTCTAGGCAGGAGGGAAGGAAAAGGGGTGGATGAAAGCAGAGAGAGAAAGATCTAATAGAATGCAGTGCAGTCTGGGATACAGCKCTGGCACATCTCCAGAGGCCAAAGCAGTTCCTTTAGGATGGAGGTTTTCTTTTAAAAATACTAATGGGCTGATTTGCAGAGCTGCCTGGCTCCCAGGTCTCCCACAGAAACGACTCCTCAAACATCATTAACATGTGTGCACTGCTGAGAAAGCCTTCCAAATATGACCCCACAGCCTGACTGCAGCAGCCGGCTCAAACAGTGCCCAAATGAGGGATGAAAAGGATTGGCCTCCCTTGCCCAGGACCACACAGCACTCTCACAGGCTGGGGTTTGCTGTGGCACCATCATGGCTCAGGGCTGCGATGAGATCCACACACCTGGCTCTTACATAGGCTTACCAGGCCACTGCTTCACCCCATGGATCTGTGGTGTCCTCCATGCACCCCTCACCCCCGACAGATGGTTCTGGTGGGATTTGTGATGTAGCCCAGCATCATTACCCTGCCTTCACCATCCACCCTGTGCTTCCTCATCCAGCACACAAGGTCCTCCCTGTGGTGGGAGAAGACTGGGGAGATCCATTCTTGAAGAAAGGGAGCTCTGTCAGTGGAACCACACCCTCCAGCACTYGGGCTCTCMGGCCYTGTGTCAACACWAGAGGCAYAAGAACAGGGCCACAGCCATCCCARKGGGAGGAGGGGGAAAGCTAATGAGGGTATCCATGASCTTCTTCTGGCTGCACACCCTTTGGTTATGTTCAGCATCCCCAGGGATCTGCCTTCCATGATGATCCAGTCCTGTTTCACATCTATTCTCCTCTTTCAGACTCCACAGTGGCAAGTGGTGAGGGAATATATATGTAATTATGCATGTCAGGAGAATGGACTTCCYTTTCTTTTCTTTAAACTTTTTGTTTTATGAGTTCACTGAGTAACCCACATCACRAGATACTGCCAACCATCCTACTCCTCTCTGGACTGTACTTGGCTTGATCATCCCCCTCTCCCAGCTGCCTCTCTACTCAACCAACACATCTCAATCTGATTAATCTCTCCTTGTGACGAAGCTCCTCTCTACTTTAAATCACAGACTATCTTCTTGAGGTGTCCTGTGTCTCTCCCCCACAAAAAGTAGTCACAATTCCAGTGGTGGCAATTTTAGAGAGAACTTCCCTCACTCTCCTGGTAACACATCTGATTCCTGGGCTTGACTACCACTGAATGTGTGTGAGACATCCAAATCCCACACCAATGCTGGCAAAGTGAACCTTCCCACTATTCCTGATACTGAGGGACAAACAAATTTGTTCATGTTGTACTTTTCAGGAGGTTGCTAAAAGAGTACCTTGTCAAATTACTGGAAGCACCAACAAGACACATTCTAGAACTTGGGGCTACTTGTATTTACTAGCAGAACCACTACTGAGTTTGTATTTTATCTACAAAAACAAACCCAGAAACCTCTCYATTCCAGGAGGGAGAAAACACCATTTGCACAGCACAATACARCACAACAGTTCTCAGTGACATTGGCATGCTGAGCTTCCTTTTGCAACCTCCTGGTTAAGAAAAGTTCCAAATAAACGTGTGYAGCACGATAAACAAAAGCAGCACAGCTGGAACTTCTGTGATACAGAATCCTGTTTCTCTGTAGTTATTTATAAACTCTTCTTTCCAATAGTTGGGAGCTTCATAAACTAGAGCAGATCAATACACCTGAAAAGGTAGAGGCAGATCAGAGGGAATCARATGACATTGGTGTATGCATCTTTAGAAATAAGAGAAGAGCTGATAAAAATGTGTAGGTCAGAACGGCCTTTTTTCATTCTTTTTTTTTTTCCAAATAAGCTATTTTCTCCATTTYCAAATATTTTTTTCTAAGTGCTTGTCTTAAAAAAAAAATAACAGTCTGTTTTCTTTTCTCATACCCAAGTTGAAGTAATTTCTGATTAGAAAATTTCCCATTGGAAAATGCCAGGAACCAAATTCATCATGGTTTTGGGAAGGGTGGCAGGGAGAAATCTGACTTGGGTCTTATTTTTCACTCAAATCCAGTCACAGCCTTTTTTAAGCTGTTCAAAAGAAAGAAAAGCAAAAGCATTCTTTTCTCAGCAGAAGCACTGCAGCTYTTGGACAGATGTGGTTATTCTTCATGTGCGAAAAATGTACAGGCTCCCGGCTGCTGAGACAGCCCAGAGATCACCCCCAGCCATGGGAACGGGAACACAGTGCTGGGGATTCTCTTCTGAGAGRCCAGAAACCATGTCCAACTCTCCAAGTTGCCTCCCAGTCACTTCCCCAGGGTGTCTGCAATCCAAATCAAATCATATCTGACTTCAGGCCAACTTCAGGAAACTCGATTATCTTTCTCCCCCTACGCGATGGGAGATTGAGGGGAAAGAGGAGGAAGGAGTGAAAAATTAACACAAGCACTTAAGATGTTATGAAACTGCAATATGCATCTGTAGCCTGGCCCCCGGTCCTCTAACCCATACATTATTTAACAGAAAAGAAAGCATAAATGAGCCAGAACAATAGCTAGAGGGCGGGAGAGGAATGTACRTATATATACACACACATATATATGTATTTAATTCCTTAAACYGGGCCCATTAGTTTTGTTTCTTATTTAGGATACTGCATTAATCATGCTAATATTTTACAGCCAGGCTGTACACTTTAGCCATTACTTTAATCAAAGCCATCAGCGTACCCAAGAACACGCTACCAGGTGGGAATAGCTGCTACCGCTCGCTGTTAATTACTTTGCATTTTACAGCAATCAGCAGCAGGGGCTGAGATCATAATAAATTCATGACTTATGGGTCCATAAAATCATTACCGTAGGAAAATATGTTTTATCAGGCATTCGTCGGGCTGCTGCTCAGAGAGAGATTTCTTGAAGGAAATGACACCCATGAAATTAAACCGATCCTTGCAGTCAGCAGAAATGCTAATGTGGGCACAAACAGAGCTCAGGCTTGTGCGGAGCGCAGGGAGGGGAAGATGGAGAAGGATTTCGCCAGCCAGGAAGGAGGGAGGCACTGAGGGAAGCCTGCTCGCCCCAGGGTAGGCAGAACAGAGGGAGGACAAGGCACTGGAGGTGAAAAGAAGAATGAAGAGGAGGATGAGCATCACAACTGCCACAGCTTGAGCCTGCAGGAACATTGCTCCATGGGGCATCTCAGCACAGGGTCACAGAGGGAAAACTCACACTCTTCTAACAGGAGAATCATAGAATCATGGACTATCCTGAGTTGGAAGTGACCCACAAGGATCATAGAGTCCAGAATCCCAACATGAGCCTGAGAGCATTGTCCAAACACCTCTTGAACTCTGGTGGAAAGGGATCCTGACAGATAAAGACACTCTGGTGAGCAGATGTGCAGTAGCTTCATCAGCCCGAGCTATATTCCCTCTCCGATGGCAGTTTTCCAGAAGGGAACACAACCTATTCATGACTAATCACAAAATCTTTTTGCTTAAATAATGATGCCTGTGGCTTTGCACACAGGGAACGGCAGCGTGGCCTGAACTCCCCATCCCCAAAAAGGGTCAACCAAAGGCAGGAGCTTTAATTCAATCCCCTGRAAGCCCACGCAGGTCACATGGGATGGGATCAGTGCAAGACCTGCTCCACATGGAGCACAGAAATGCCTTCACAGTAACATTGAGGGCRGCAGCGAAATCAAGCAGTGCCAAATTGACATAAAGAAGCAATAAAGAAGCCTCRGGATTTGAGAAGCATGAAAGGAGCCTAAATGAACTTGCTGAATATTTTCTAAGTCYTTTCTGCACTTGCATAAAATCCCATGGCACTTGCAGAGTCATTAGCCCTGCCAGATCCTAAAAAACAAACAATAAGTTCAATTCTGATTTTTTTTTCTCTTTTTATTTCTTTTTTAATCTAAGATCAACTGAGTTTTCTTTGGCACGAAGCCACTGGCTCTTTAGAATTCTCATGTTTCTTGGCCTGTGAAAATGAAAAAGKGAAATGCCAACTAGAAAATACCCCCAAAGTGTTAAATTGGCTAAGTCCTTGTTTTTTGCTGTTTGTTTCAGTCTGAAAGTACTAAGGAAGCTCAGTCATAGCCRGTTTGTTTGGTTTATTCGCCTCTTCCAATTACACTGTGCAAACAGGGAACATTATTTAGTGTTATTTAAGCATGAAATTATAACAGATCATTTTAAATATCAAGGCCCTAAAAATAAATCTTTCTATCAAGGCACAGCAGGTCTAGATCTACTAGCTTGTTAACATCCACCAGGGTGGGCAGAAGGCAGGAAAACCCCCGTGCAGAGCTCCATGTGTAAGAGATTTGTTCCTTTCCTTTCTGGGATCATAAAAACCTGGGCAGATCAGCTCCAGGACTACACTGCTGGGGCTGGAATCAGAATGAACACAGGAGCAGAACCAGCAGTGTGGTCAGAGCAAAGCTGATATCCCCAGGACATCCTGCACAATGCCCTGGGCTCTCCCACTCCTACAGAGCCCAGAGAAGCAACACCAGCCAAGAGTCATCTGCAATCCCCAGGGAAGATCCCTCAGAGTCTCACCTCCATCAGACACGGTCTGTAAGAGGGGTTTTGTTATTCCTTCAGCCCAGGGGGTTTTCTTACAAGAAAAGCCTGTCTGCAGCACCCCACACAGCTCTGTGTGGTACCTGCATGCCCATTCCATGGAGAATGGGCTCCCACACCCTTATGGCTAAATCAGGCCAGAACACATCACAGTTCCTTCTCCAGGCACTGTACCTGGATTTCTTTCCCTTAAAATCTAGGGGGACATGGGAAAATRGAGAGTGCACAGACCAACCAGCCAGGTTGCCCCCAGGTCTAGYTGAAGCTTACCAGAGATTTCCACACTATAGTCCAATAAGCCAACACCACACAGAAATAACAGCCACGGAGCTACATTAATCTGACACCAACCTTCATGCAGATTCTAGCTACGCTGGGCTACACCAAAATGTCCTTGGTGTCCTATCTGGGGACTCAGGGAAAGCCCAGGGCTTGGGTTGCAGAAATGCTGATGCCAAAATGTCCTGTGCAGCCCCATCAATCCCAGAAGACAACCCCAACGCCAGCCCCCAGCCCCACAGGGTGAGTTCTCCTTCCAGACCGGTGCTGGATGAGAGGTGATGTGCCAACAAAAACTCCTTGTGTCGAACAAGCTGTGGGTAAGAGCAGGCTGTGGCAGAGCTGGCTGTCCCCAGACATTGCTGCTTTTTCTTTGCAAGCTGTCTTTACCTTAAGAAACCCCAATCACTCTAATCCCCGGGAGTGAATTGCTCCACACACAGAGCAGACAGCTGCTCACTGCTTGGCACTGCCAGCCTGCCTTCAGCCCTGGCTGAGGAGCAGGGAAGAACCCAGACCTACAGCCAGGTGCTCCATCAGCCCCTCAGGAGTTTCTAACCAACCAGGGCAAACAAGCCACAGTGTCTCTGCGTGATAAACTGGCTTTCTTTGAGTTTGTCTCTCTCATCAATCCCTTTCCTTCCTCTCCAAGCAGCAGGAATGATCCGAACCACACTTCAATGTCTCTGTGTGTCAACACTCCCCAAGACTCAGAAGGACAACAAAACACAGTGAGCCAAAAGGAAAACATTTGCCCAGAAAACACCACACTCCAGCCAAGGCTACCTTCACCATCCAGGAATTAGGCCAAATTACCTGAGCCAGACCCTCCTGTGTGGCCCAGGGCTGGACCATCACCTTTTTGCTTCCCTATGGTGTGTTCCAGGTTGGCTGTTCCTATTGGGGCTATAAGTAACTTCATCTGACAGGTACTGCAGCCTGGAGATTTCCCCTTTATGGTCCTACCCAGCTATAAATATCCTTTTCTTCTTCAGGGAAAGAGCGTCTGACCCGAAGTGTATGAAGCTTCCTGACAGGCTGGGAAAAGAGAAGAGGTTTAAATGTCAGCTAAAACAATCTTCATTTTCTTTTCTAAATTTGCAAAGCTCCCCAAGTCACTGGAGTAAGGCATTTGCCTGTTTGAAGTTCAGCCTGAAAATCCTTTTGCAAAATATTTGCTGAAACACAATAATGTTGGAATTGGAGGGGATTAAAAMGGCTTCAGTCCTTGCCCCATCCCCCTGAAGCCCCTCTTTAGGAGGGCTCATGTAAAGTCAGACTTAGGTCCCCGTGTCTTGAAGGCACAGYACAAAGGAGAGAGGGAAGGAAATAAAAACGTAAAGCTCCCAACATCACTATTATTGAAACGCCTCATTTGACATTTTGACTGTTTCAATTAGCTAACAAGGAACGCTCCACTTAATCCACCCTCAGATACTGAAAGAAACCAAGCTTTTCCCTTCCCCCATCCCAGATCTGGCCTGGCAGCTACTTCCCAGCCTCAGGAGAAAACCCAGCCTGGGTGACGGCTCCTGCCCAGGGCAGCCGCAAGGCAGAGCATACCCAGCCCAATGCTGGCTAAAATTAGGGAGCTTCCTTCCCTCAAACCCAAGGCACAGCATCAGAACATCCAGGGAGGAGRGAAAAGGGCACCCAAAAAAACACTACCAGTGCCTTCCCTTACTGTTTTGGGGAACACAAGAACAATGTGGTACTGTATTGGGGCCTCTTTCCCTCATTAGGATTAACCAACAAGGAGCCCTGGCTGGTTTGAACCGCACCGAGCTGAAAAATTACCCACCATGATCCAGTACCCGCAAGAGAGGATRAAACACTGTGAAAACATTTCCCACCTCCTGCACACAGTTCTGGGCTAATTCGATTGGGTTCCTTTTATTTCTCCACGATTTATCCGCCGCTGTGATTTTCCGCCGAGGAAGCTGAAGTGCCGTGAGCTCTCCTGTCAGCACGTGTAATGGCCAGAGCCTTCCTCCACGGAGCATTTTATGATCTTTAAATACACACACACACTCCCCATCCCACGGGTGAGCTCCTGCCTGGGAGGGGGACTCGTGGCCATTACAGGGGAGATGCTCCACACTTCATAAAGTCAGGGCAGTCGCCTTCGGCTGGGGGAGCTCTCGGAAAGATTGATTATCCTACCAGGAGCACTTCCTTTGCTTTGGGCAGCAAAACAATTCACCAGCCCTTCCACGGCTGGACTTTCACAGGCAACTCTGCAGGCACCATCAAGAGGATTTTCTCTCACATTTGGAGGTGGAGAAGTGGACAAGGAATGGCACATATAAAGCCACACAGATATTTGATGTCCATGGGACACCACCTCATCCAAAACAAAAATGAGGTGGTGTCCCATGGGCAGCAAATACAGCCAGTAGACCCTTACAGACCTCAGGCAATGCTGTCCACCTTTCTTCATGTTTGAAGGGATCAAGWGACTGAAAAAAGCTGCAGTGCTTATTAATGGCTGGACTTGATCTTGGAAATCYTTTCWSWCCTKAATTATTTCAGTGGATTTAGGTGTGGAGAACTACCTGTGACACCACCTGGTCCAACTACAAGGATTTCAGGTCCAAACTGAAACACCTGGAATCTGGCAGGGAGGAGCAGGAGCTGCCTGACACTGCAGAGCAAGGTAGAGGCAATGCATCAAAAGTCAGCAAAAATCAGCAAAAGCCCTTTTCTTTTTTTCCCTAAGACCTAGGTTTCTCTCTTGCTTCCCCTAAAGAAGGTCTGGCACAAGYGATGGGACAAATCCTGCCCACTTTATGCCAGCCATGACCTCAGGCTGTTTGTTCTGTCCCAACTAAGGGCAGTATTCTCCATGGGAGAAGAGCAAAATTGGRGCCACTTGGAATAGCCTGTTCCACTGCTATTTTAATAACTCCCATAGCTGTGGCACACAAAGGTTATGTTAACAAGAGATGCAATTTCCTCTACCCATGAAAAAATAAACCAACAAAACAAATGATTCAGTGATTCATCAAAACAAATACAAGTCTTTCCAAGATCACCTCAGTAGAGGTTTYTTCCTTTTGCATGGAAACCAGCTTTGAGAGTTGTGTCAGACATCCCCAGCTCCTGAACACCAAGTTAACTTCCATCATGTGTCTCTCCTCAGCAAAAGGATTGAGAAGAAAATAGTTCAGGAAAACATGTGCATGCCASGCAGCACTTAACTGAGTGTGAGACTGTGTGCCAGGAGAGAAAAAACCTTGTCAGGTGCACAAAGGCTTTGTGGGAAACTGACCCTTGGCTATCTGTGAGCTCCTAGCCCCAACAAAAGCACACACACCATCATAAATAAGACTTGTAAGAAACCCCCCATCCCTGCATCCAGCCTCTCAGCAGTGCTGGAGTTATGTCAAATAATCAATCCTGCTCAGCTYCACTTCAAACCAGTCCCAGTGCTCCCCAGCTCCATGACTGCTGGAAGGGATCACTGCCTTTCTGCTTGTTGCCAGTCTCCCAAGCTCATGCACAGCCCATAACTAGCTGTCCTTTTGCCAACATCTGCTTACTCTTTAGAGTTCTTCTCCCAGAAGAACCTTCTAGCCTTGATTTTGTGAAGCCAAACTTGAGGTGCGATAGACCTGCATGATTCTGACTTTCTCTGCAGTTTCCTTTACACCTGCTCCCATTTGACCCCATTGGCCTTCAGAAAGCCTGGCCACAGTATCCCCATTGTTCCTGATGTGKTGTCACCAGACTAGCTGACACCAGGGCTAACACTTCCCCCAGCAACATTTCCCTGGCGCTGCCAACAATCCCCGTTACTCCAGCCTTAGATGTGTCTTGTTATCCTGGTGAATCATAGAATATTCTGAGTTAGAAGGGACCCACAGGGATCATCAAGTTCAACTCCTCAGGACATCCCCAACAACCCCACCATGTGCCTGAGAGCATTGTCCAAATGTTCCTTGAATTCTTGGGCCATGGGACCTTGACCAATTCCCTGGGGAGCCTGTTCAGTGCCCACCTCTAGGCGAATATATTCTCCTAATATCCAGACTAAACCTCCTGTGACACAGACTGATGCCATTGCCTCAGGTCCTATCACTGCCTAACCCAAGCTTTGCTCCTCTGCTCTCCCACCACAGAAAGATAGCAGAGAGAGCTAGAAAGGTCCTTAATTCCTGGAAAAGGCAGCTGAAGTCTCACCAGTTCAGCCCAGTGCCCAGGAGCTCCCTTACCCACAAACAGAGCCATATCTTCATAGCAAAAAAGCATCAGTGGGCCTGTAGATGAGACTGGCAACAACTTCACTGTCCCAGTCTCCCAGACAATCCATAGACTCCAAATACCTGCTGCATTCCAAGCAGAGGTGCTCTATTAATCACAGCTTTCTGCAGTTAAAGTTATTTAATTCAGAGGTGAGAGAAGCTGCTCAGCTGTTTATGTCCAAGGGTTAAACTTGCCCCAGCCGCACACTAAACACATTTTTTACAAGCTGGCAGTGATCCTTGCCTATTAAGCATCTCTGGCTTCAGAGAAGAGATATTGATTTATTTCACTTTTATGGCTGGAGGTATTTATTCCTATTTGCTTTCTCGCTTCTTCACCCCAGCTGGGATGGGGGAATGAGAAGGAGAAAAAAAAAACAACATTACAAAGCTGGTGGAGCCAAGAGGTGATGACTCATGGTTTTCTGATGGAGGGCATGAAAGCTGGGACAAGGGAGGTGGGGACCAGCACGGAGGCTATGCCAGGCTTTGTCACAGCTTTTATTTTTGCAATGAAAAGAGGAAAATATGTGGCTGGAAGGAAAGGAAATCACATCAAGGGTGAGGGAAGGTTCCTATCGAAGTTGTGTCCCCATAGGGTGCTTTGTGARTTAGAGCTTGATTGATTTGTACCAGCTAAGGACCTCAACAAATCTCTCCTGTGGGAAGAATCTCAACGCTTTCCCATATCTTAAAGCCAATCTAGAAAGGAAGATGAAACCATACAGCTGCAAGAGAGAGCATGGACTAACATCCCTGATTTTAGCCAGCACCCCATACTGCCCCAGACAACCATTYCCAGGCAAAGCTCCCAGGCATGGCCCCAGTCCAGCATCTAACAYTGTGTTTCCATCTTTTCCTGTTACAACTGATGCTGGAATGTGGCTGGCTTTGTTCCAGTGGGCCAGTACAAACATAGATTGGCATTCACATCCTTCCAGATGTTTTTTTGCATGCAGTGAGGTGCCATGAGATGCCTGGGGCTGTGACGAAAGCAACAGGAGGACAGTGCAGGCCCTCCAGATGCCCTGGCTCAGGGCATGACCCCCATCTCACATGCCTCCTAGTCGGGAGTTTGCTTCTCAGAAATGCCAAAAAGTCACTCACTACAAAAAAAAACAACCCAATCACATCCTTTTCAGCAGCATCCAGTGTCAATGTATCAGCCTTAAGCTCTGCTGCAGAACCTTCTCACAACACAGGACCAGACATAAAGCATCCTGATCTCCTGTGGCTGCCTGACTATTTTGGGGACGTGGTTTAGAGCTGAATACAGCAGTGCTTGGYTAACAGTCGGACACAATGATCTCAGAGGTCTTTCCARCTTTAACAATTCAAAGATTTTGGTTGCAGGCATGTTTGAGGAGATGATGCTTTTCGCTCCCATGCGCAGGTAATGCAGATTCAACACAAGCCTGTGGTCTGCAGGCACCATCTTAGGATTTCTGGAAGCACAGTTCATCTCTCCATTTCTGAAATCTCACAGCACAGGGTTTAGGGACAGAAATTGAGCAAAGGCCTGACTGAAACAGGGAAAGCTGGSGATAAGAAAGGGAGGTAAGTGCTAYGGGCTGTGGTGAAGAGGGCAKGGATACCTGGGCAGGAGAGATGGAGCAGGTCCTGCTGCAGCAGGGAGAGCTGAAAGGGAGATGCATTTTGAAAGTTCTGGAGTAAGACAGGCTAGGGGTTTGGAACCCCATATGGAGGAGCAGCAGCTTTGGGGCACAGAGCACACCAAGTTACAGCCTGGGGAAAAAAAAAACAAAAAACAAAAAACAAAAAAACAAAAACAAAAAACAAAAACAAAACAGAAAACTATAGTACAAGATTGCTGGACAGAGTCCCTGAAAGACCCTTATTTGCACCCCTGGAACCTGCAAAACCCAGGGTCTCCCATCAGTCCCAAAGGCTGCAAATCTGTCCTAGAAGCCTYGTGCATTCTCTGACAATTTAGCCTAGCCCTGAGAAAGCAGAATTTGAGCTCCCATCCTATCTGTTTGTTTGTCATCCCTCCTGCTTCAAAGAGAAGCCCGCATTTCCATTTGTCAAACACAACATGCAGATAGAGAAGGAATGAAAGGAAGAGGTGGGCTGGTGGCAGATAGCGCTCAGAGCCGCCACTGAGAGCAGCCAGTTCACGCTTCATTAGCATCCTCKCTCACCAAGCTGCAAGCACAGCCTYGCAGTCTGGCTACACACAGACAGACAGGCACGGAAGGAGCACACATTTTCCATTTGGAGCCCATCTCCCCCTTCCCAAACGCAGCTAACCCCTGCAGAGGCTTCCTTGGGCTCAAAGGTGCACACTTTAGCTCCAGCATCTCCGGCACTAGTTAAATATACCTTCAGGCAAACGTCAGGAGCAAGCCCAGTTTGAAACTYACTGTGTTGTCAAGATGACAAGTGCTCTGCCAGGCTGTTAGTCTCTGCTGCCCTTCCTGTGTCTGTTCTCCCTCCCCTTCTCATTAGGAGTTCCCTTGATAAACCARGGCTGGGTATTTCTTTTTAAATCATTTAAATGTTTTCTTAACTTCAAAACATCAACAGCTGCAGGACTGAAAGAAGAAGGATGATGTTTTTACACCAATACACACAGAGATTCAGCCTGCTACAACACAGCAGGATAGGTTCATGGACAGGGAAGAGCCCCAGTGTATTGTACTCATCTAGCCATAAGMAGGAGCCCAGCCTGGAATTCTCAGTTCCCCACAAGTTGCTGCTGGCTCATCGGAGCCTGSCAGTCCTGATGAGGGAGCTGGGAGCAAGTCAGCACATCCTGCAGYCTCATCTATCTCAGCTTTCTCCATTCTCACCTCCAGTATGATCTTCAAAGCCCTTGGTTTCTGTCCTCCACACAAGAGCCTCCATAAGCCCAACCCCTGTTTATGTGAGGCTGGAGTCAGGAGGAGACCCAGAGTCTGGATGGCACTCATGAGCACAGCAGCACAAAGCAAAAAGTCCTTTTTGGAAGGAGCCCACAAGCCAGGCAGAAGCACCGACTGAAAGACAGACATTCTGGAAGCCCAAAACACCGGCTAGGGATGGAGCTCAGCAGCCCACAGCTTAGTCACTGCTGGTGCCAGCATGGGACTGCAGTAAGCCACAGGACAATTTGTCTCGTTGTCCTCAATGCCTTTGCCTTCAGGAAATTTCCCCCGTCCCCAAAGAGCCTCATGGCAAGAGGGTCCAGACCCTCACCCCCTCCTCCAGCATGGGGTCACCCTCACAGGGAGAGGCACTGAGGGCTGACTGCTCCTGACTCTCTGCAGGACAGACAGCAAGGGAAGATCATCAGTCTGGCTTTCTGCTTCCTGGCCTACTTCTCAGTCTACATGCCTCTACACCCTTGGATTTTTAAAGCTTACCAGTTAAGGGTGCAATTAACTGGTCTTGAGAAGCACAAACCAAGCTCCCCTTGAAAACAAGATGAAGCACTGAACCTTCCTACAGGCCTTTTCTAATACATCCTCCTGTCTGGGTTTCTCACAGTGACCAATAACACCTTTTGCCTGTCAGATGTGCTGGCAAGCACCTTCACTAGCAGCTCAACCCCTGGAAGAGCTTGCTTTAAGTTTTTGTTTTAAGCCATTGAATCAAAGCAGCTTGAGAGTAGAGATGAATTACGCATTCTCCTCTTGCCTTCTTTGACTCCAGGGGCTCTCACAACATCACCAAACAGCAGCAAGTGCTGCAGCTAGGGTTAAATGGCCACTGGAATCTCCTGACCTCACCCAGGCTCTTCCCACATGGTTCTCCAGGGCTGGCTCCCACTCCCTCCATGAGCACACAGCATCTGGCACTGGGTCTCTAGCCTGAGCAGGGGCTTTTTGGTACCACTGACAAATAAATAACCATGATTAGCTCCTCTAAATGAGCATTCCCATCTTCTAATAAACATCGTAAAAAAAAGGAGAAATGAGCCTTAATTCACTTTTATTGTCACAACTGACATGTTGCAAGATCTTAATTGGACTGAAAGGAGCTTCCAGTAAGGAGATGCTGTTTAACTAACTCATTAGCAGCAGCCTGACAGAGAAGGATGCTCCAGTTTTAGGAAGAGGAAAAGAAAAATCAGATCCCACTGATTCCCCACCTGGCCATGCCCCAGACAGCCTCAGGAAGGAACACATTGATGAGTGTCTTCTTTACCTCAGGGCACACAGCAATGTACAGCACACACCCATTGAAATATCTGCCCTGTGTTCCCTTCCACCAATCAAGAATGACCCTAAAAGTGGAGCTGTGTGGGCAGCTACCCTCACACTGAAAATATTTGAGTCCTACACAATTCCCATTCCTATGTACTACTTACAGGATATTCAAAAGTTCCTGAGCAACAAGGGCTTCACCTCTTCTCCAGCACTGTTTCCACCCTGGGGGTCTCCCAAGGCCTTGGGATGCAAGGCAAGGAGTGCAGTTCCTCATCTGTCTCCCAACAAGCAGAGAAAACTACTTTGCCTCAAGTACAGAAAAAAAATATATTAACCCAGAGACTGATAAAACATCAGCCCAACAARGCAAACTTTCCAGCAAATTCTGAACCCCAGAGAAAGGAATGGAAAACGCTGTGCAGGTGTCACAGCCAGCCCAACAGCTCTGACTAGGACAGACAGACAGCTCTGCGCCACTTGTTCCACCCAGCAGATCTGGAGCAGCRCCTGGCTGGTTTACTCCAGCTCTCTCTGTCCCAATGCAGATAAATTTAGTTTTCTGCTCTCGCTGCCTGGGGAAGAGTAGGGAGGGGGAGCTGACATCTTTCAAATGAGACCTTAAAAATAAGCTGTCGGCACGTCTGGACGTTGAAGAATCCCAGGCAGAGCTTTGCCTGGATAAAAGAGCTCGTTCCAGCACYATAACCAGGGTGTACCCTAACCAGRGRGTACCCAGCCAGAAACAGCTGCAAGCATGACTGGCATTTCTTGCTGTGCCCAGGGTGCTCTGGGGGTGYCACCACACTGTATGCCACGTACACATGCAGTGACAGCCCCTGCTCTTCATTTCTTCAGCTCTTCACACAGATCTGGAGGACAGGAGCTTGAGCAGAATCAGGAATAAAAGTCCAGATTGYCCATTTTCCATAACTATCACCTACTCCAGTCACTAGCCCAGCTTCCCTTCCAGAGACATGTGCTTTCCCTGGGGCTGAAAGCTGCTCTGTAAAGGCAAGTAGGCATTTGATAAAGGAAATAACAGGATGAATAAAACCATGTGTTTGTACAAGAAAGCTTTTGCTCTGATGTTTAGTGCTGCAGTGTGTTTTGACCTACTATTGCAAGACTCAGCTACATCTTCCCTCCTTCCAAAAGTGACAGAAGGCAAAAAGGAAGCCGTGGCTGATGCCGCAGAGCCCTGTGCTGGGATTCCAGGTGACAAACAGCCTCGGCAGGGCTGCCCACACAGGCACACGGAATAAACGCCACACCCTCTGCTCTCTAGTCACCTGCAGGAGGAAGTGCAGGGGTACATACACATACACACACATACGGGCCTAATTCCCTGCTCAGACACTCGGYGAAACAGCAGCAGCCGCCAACACAAGGAGAAACACACCCACAAGATGAYAATGCTTCCTAATGAGGGCTGACATTTACCAACTACCACAAGAATCCTGTATTACCCAGAATAAAACTTAACAGACAAAACTACCCCTGCCTCGACAGAGCCAGTACTGATGGACCTCACACTCACGCAACACTTACAAGGAGCTGAGGTTTGCAAGTGATATCTGCTCTTGTGTGGCAGCCAAGAGGAGGATCAATGATTCCAAGTGGCCTCTGTTGTACAGCCTCTCTAGGCTGTCTGGCTACTATATAACCCAGTTCTGTGTTGATACAGAGGGAAAAGGGGCTCTAAGCACCACTGCCAGAGGCTTGCAGAGTGATGAAGACCCCAAAAATCACYAACAAACTCCTGGGATCTCACCCAGGACACGATTAAAACTCTGATGTTTGTTCCAAAGAGCCTTAGCACCAACTCCCCATCAGCACAAACTCTGAACCACGCACAAACCAAGCRCATTTTTGCAGTGGACTCCAGACCCTCACTGGACATGCCTCATCTGATTTACTACTGCTGCCAAGGAAGGTGGATTTATTCCCAAATTTAGCAGCTGCCAAATCAATGTGAGAACGCTCACATGGGGATTTGCCACAAGCTTTTGTTAAGCCAGGGCAGGACTTGKACACTGAACAGCCCTTCCCTCGAGAGGAAGCCAGGGCCTTGCTCCATCACAGCGTGGGTTGCTCATTAGGTATCTCACTCTTGCCTWAATCCAGTGGTGATCCTCTTTGGAGCTGGTCCCTCACCTTTSAAAGATGACACAGTGACAGGAGACAAGGTGCAGACACAGAAAAGAGGACTTCTAAACTTCAATCCCAGTTTGGCATGCAGGGCACATGGCAGCAGGTTTATTTTTTCAGCAAGCAAGTTTTCTTTCTTCCAATCAACTCTGAGGCAATAAGAAGTGGGTTTCAACGTGGCATAAATCTGCCAGCAGCATATCAAGGCTTCAGAATAGCAAGGGCACAGACAATTGTCCAGTGGAAAAGAAAAAAAAAGGTCAGAGCAGTAACTCTTGCAGTATTTGTTCCACAAACAGAGAAGGTTTACACAGCTTTTCTGGGCAATTATAGGGCAGGAAATAAATCTCAACAGAAACTCATCTTCTTCTCCCTCTTTTTGCAGTTGAATCTCTTTTCCTCCCGCCCCTAGCAATGTCCCCAAAATGCTTTGCAACAAGATGTCAGTTACACAACCCAAGGCTGAGCCCCAAGAGCYGGTGCAGAAGTGTATTAAATTTAATAGCATTGCTCCAGGTAATCTATGACCACTTATAATCAATTGTCCATGCCTGCTGCAGCATGACTGGAGCCATTTTCRCAGGCTGCAGGTGCAGGACTGGCAGAGAAAGCTCCTGCACAGGCTGGAGCCAGGAGCGAGCTGTCACACAGCCTGGAGAGGCTGAGAGAAACAGCCAGCAGCTCACCTCTGCTGCCACACTCCTGGAAAAGCAGGGTCCAAGGTCTCCTGGGGGATTGGACAGCCCAAGCATGAGCACACCAACTCCAAAGGGACTATTATCTGTGCTGGGGGAAAAGCAAGGAGGAGCCAGTCTCTCTCCTTTGGCATCAATTCAAGGAGGCAAGAAAAGGATCACTGTCTGTTTTATGCAGAGGGAAATGATGCACAGGGAAATAGGAATGATTTCTCCTCTGCCGTGGCAGAGCAGGGAAACAACTGGCAGCTCCTGCAGTGCCCAAAATCCAGTAGTCATTCCACACTTTGCAGCATTATTCCACCACTCAGGAGCAGCTCCAGGCTCCTCTACAGTTCTGAAGTGGAGCATGAGTGGCCCTGGGTGAGGGGCCAGGCTGGGAGAGCCAGGCCAGGCAGAGGGAAGGGAGAGGGAAGGGATGGAGTGCAACAGGAGAGTTTCAGGAGTGGGGCTTGCTCCTCCTGCTCTTGCCATGCAGGTAGGAAACCCTGTCACACCCATCTCAACACTTCACTTAATGGAAATGGTAGGAATTAGCTGAAGATGAGAGTGCCCCGGATCCCAGGTTAGCTGTTATCACCACGTCAGCCAAGCTCAAGCAAGATCTGGGTCTAGTCTCTATTTCAGGTTCTAAACCTAGTTCTCCAAAGATGAGGGTACACTTGGATTCACAAAACTCCAAGAAGCCATAATGTGTAAAATGGCTCAGATCTTCACTGAATATGGTGMTTGCTCTCCACCCTGCTCAGCTCTCCGGGGACCTTGGCAAGGGGCTGAATTTTGTTGCCAGCTTCTGGGAGGGCAGTAAGAGGGAAGAGTTACAGGACTCCCAGACTACATGGGCTGCATTTCACAGCGCCAGGAGCAGAAACACATCCCTTGCTGAGTCTTCCYCTCTTCTTCTTGACCACAAATGGGTTGAGTCTGTGGTGAAACATGGTCAGCAGCAGATCTATCAAGGGCAGCCAGTGAGGACAGCAGCCTTCAGGCTCTCTCCATCTTTCTGTCTTGACACTCATGGAAAAGAAAGTACTTGTCACAGTGGCATCCAGGAGGGAAGATAAACACAGGCACAGCCTCTGAGGTRTGGTCTCCATCCAGCATCACAGCAGGAGCCCTGGCAAAGGAGGAGGGTACCAAGCACAGCATCCCATCACTCAGGCACCGAGCAGAGCCAGGTGCAGGGAGGAGGTGACAGCTCCAAGTGTGCAGGGGCAATTACAGCCCTCTCTCCAGCAACATTTTCCATCCCTAGGCTCCCAGCTCTCCTCCAGCCAAACACAAGGCCCTATTTCCACATAGGCAGCCTCTACACACTTTGGGAAGRGCAGACCCCCATCTGCACCCTCAAGCACACATGGGAAACTAGCTGAGCATTAATGCTGAGCCCTTTACCCAGCGCTCCCAGTCACAGCAAAGGACTCCCACCACCTCCAAAATTCCTGGTACCTCCCTGACCAACAGGCAGTTGTCCGAGAAATCAATCCTAAACCAATTTCATCACGTGGAAGGAAAGGACAGCCAGAAAACTCCTGTCCAGCCTGCTAAAACCGCTGGTCCCCTGAGGTCACAAAATTCAAGCCACTTTCACTGAGGAAGCGATAAGAAGCAGCGGGGTACTAAGCTGTCCACTTCAGCCCGGCATTAATCTCGGAGCTTCTCCAAAGCCTGGCACGAAAGGGATGCATCGGGCTGGCCTGGGAAGCAGCTGCTGGGCTCCTGAACAGAAACATTGCCATCTAGAGGCCCATTGCCTTGACTGTGAAAGGGGTTGGGAATACCTGGAGGGAATTTCCGTGCTCCCCAGGCACCTGCGTGGAAGAGAGCTGTCAGGAGGGACGGGAAAGCTGAGCTTTGGGAGCGCAGCATGGGCTGGACTCCAGGAGATTCCAGTCATCGCTGCTCAGAGAGCTTTAAGGGATGTTGCAACACTTGGATCTTTCTTTTCTCCTTAGGAGAACTCAGCTTGCATAACAATTGTTCCTTCTGCTTTAGGGTGTTTCAAAGCTTGTCTTGCCCTTGGAAACCCACTTGGTGAGATGTGAGCTGGGGAAGCTTCTCCATACCCTTGGGCAGACCATCCTGAGGGGACCGAACTGTCCCATGGGGGACACACCAATGGAGCATCACTGCAGTTCCTGAGAAATGGAAAGAGGTGTGAAAGCACCTGACTCAGCCATGGATCTCAAACTCTGCATACAAGGAAGTGCCAACCACCCAAAGTCCTCAGCAAAGGTAGGCTGAGATCCCAGCAAACATCACTTCGAATCAGGCCCACACACCACAGCAGACACATCCTCCAGAACATTTTCTGGCCCATGCTCCTCTGAGTCAACAGCCTCTCACATGCTGCTGCCTCTGTCACACAGGAGCAGAGAGGCACATCACCAGCACCTCATCAGCAGAGGGAAGCAGGTCCTCCACAGAGSAACACAGTTCAGGCAATGAACACACTCACATGGCTGCCTACAGCATCCTCCACTGGTGCGTTCAGTGCTGCAGAAATCCCACCTATCCCAAAGCACGAGGAAGGGGAAGAGCATGGCTGCCTCTACCCTTTCCAATGACACATGAGCCAGCATTGCTCCTGTGGCTGAGATGGTGGCCTCAACAGCAGGGGTAAGCTGGACAAGAAGCTGGGTAGAAAACAGGGGAAAGGATGAGCCAAGGAATTCAACTGACAGTCAAAGGTAACATCTTCATGTCAGGTAAACTGAGACTGGCCCGTTGAAGTCTCTGCTGTAGACTGGATTATACCAATGAAGAACAGGAGCTGGAGCACACAGCCTCCAAGCTGAAGGAACCTCTCAGCCCTACAAAGCAGCCTGCAACAAGATGCAGACCCCTGGCACTTTACCAGTCTTACCCTGCAAGATCCTGTCATGGTTTAGACTGTGCTGAAAACCGAAAGCACTGCACCCACGACGTTCATCAACAGCACTACACCGTCACACCTAGAGAGTGGCCTGGACCCTGTTACTCTGCCCCACGGCGAGTGCACACCCCACTGCAACCCACTGCCACAGTGGTGGGATACATCAGTGCCCCCTCCATCTTTGCAAGCTCACCTGGGAGCATCAAGCACATCCTCAAATCCAGACCAGTGCTTAGTCAGARAGCTTTTGTCAGCAAAGATTAATTTCTGTGGTTTGCAGGTTTCTACCTGAGCTACCTCGGAGCCTGAGCTCTCTGGGGAGGAAAAGAAAAGATAATAAAATCCCCTGAATGTGTGATCAGAAAGGAAGTCTGATCGGGTGTCCTGCAGTCCTCTCACGTTTTTAAACTGGTGAATCACTGGAACTACTAAAGAAAAGAAAAATCACCTAGCCTGAGCCCTGGAAATCTCATCTGGGGAGGTGAGAAACTAGAAAAACACACTTGACCACAGGTTTTGAAAAGAAACCACTCTTCAGTCTTTATTAGGGCTTGTCCAGATGAGGCAGCCATTAAGGTGCTTGCACAGGGAGCTGTGGTTAGTGTCCACTAATGGACAAGGAACAAGACACCCCAGGATTTAAGCTACCGGCGCCTCCCAGGACCGATGGAGGGGAGGCTTCTTGGCAGCTCTTCCTCTCCCCCACGGTCAGCAGGCTGTGATGGATCTCTGAGTCCCAGCCCTCCTCTCCCGCAGCACATCATTTGATTTGCGGCAGACGCGGGGCTGGAGGTCCCCAGCAGCGCTCTGCGTGCCAGGAGAGGTCACCATCTCTTTGAATAACGTCTTTTTAGAGTGCCAAGAAGTGACATCAAGCTTTGCCCCCTGCCCCCCCTGGCATCACAGGGAGGCTAATCAGAGTAGGGGTGAGAGGAGGCGCGTTCCCTGCCGTCTCTGCTGCCCATGCATGATTTATACCTGCTGTGTCAGACGGACAGTTCCAGACAGGGAGCGATGGTACACGCTGCCTSCCAGCACTGGCAGCACGGCTGGAGGAGATGGATGGGGATAATGCTCTGCTCCATGCCAGCCCAAGACTTCCTCCATGTCCCCTACACAGAGGGCTTGCCCAGGCTAGATTACTGTTTGCATGCAGGTGTTTGATGGAAGAGCACCTCCTAGGATGTGACTCTGCAAGGGGCCACATTGGACAACCCAAAATGCTCAAAAGATTTGCTGCCGAGGACCTGAGACAACAGGTGAGCCAGCAACATGCTGACACAACAGAGAGATCACATAAAAGGCACTTGCATTCCTATATTCCTTTCCCAAACTTCCCCCTCCATCCCAGCAAAGGTTCACAAGCCTGCCTTCTGCTCTCTGACCTGCTTTGATAGACACAGATGGTCCACAGACTGTGGTCAGACAAACAAGTGATGGCACGTGGCTCACRGAGCTGGACAGAACAGGTGAAAGAYATAAGAGATAGRTCCAGACACAGAGGGAGTCAGCACTGTGAGCAAGGACCCCTGACCCCAGGTCTTGGTTGGGAAGCTCCCCTTCTCCCAGCATTTGCAGTTTCAAGTTGCTAAATGGCTTTACTTTAAAACAAATCTGAACATCTYGTAACAGKATAGAGGCTACAGCTGTGTTTTCTYCTCATTCCTCTCCAAAACCACCTGCACCACTGCTCACCAGCCAAGACATGAACACTTATGAGCACCCACCTACAAACATCTCAGACCTCTCTGAAGGCAGTTGATRTTCATGATGGCATCTCTGCTSAGCTCTCCAGCCAGCAGGATRATGCAGGACTTGAGAGCATCACTGYGAAGCTCTCAACCTGAAATTACAAACATTGTCCCACCACTGGGACACCACTCACCACAAGATCTTCTACCACTGCAGCYGGCTGGGACCCTCAGCAATTTTCAGCTGCAGAGTCAGCATTCAGACATTCAGGGCTGGGGCTGCTCTCCCAGTCATGGGCTGGAGATTTAAAAACCATGCTGTAGACAGGGAACTCCAGGGTGGGTGGCAAGAGAGGAAAATGTTCATTTGTCCTTGGCAGAACAGTGCAGCAGCACCAGCAAACACTCAGCTTTGAGGGCAGAGGAAAGCACTGGCAGCTACAAATTACTAATCAATGTCGAGTAACAACAACAGCAGCTAATAAGGAAAGGCTGATCAGCTTACTATGGCAGTAATTATTCCTGACACCAGCCCTCAGAAGGAGCATCCAGGCTTAGCACACTGTCTACCATGATGATAACCCAAGATAACTAGAGAAAATTTGTGCTGGGGAAAGGGAGGGGGAAAAGAAAAAGCCCACAGCAATTAGCAAGACTTGTGGTGCTAATTACACTGTGAATGGTGTGCAAGCTTTGTCAGAGCTAACTTGAGCCTTCYGGGTGATGCCAGGGAAGGATGAAGTGCCAGCACACCTTTTCACGTGACAAACAATTCTGGCACCTAGTTATTTTTGAGAACAACACAACTCTGCTGCTGACACTGAACTTGGCACACATCCTTTGCCATCATTGCCTGAGAAAAAGCTTCTTGCCACCACAGAGTAGAAACAGTTCAGCTTCRCATCACTAGGTGGTACTGAGCCCACCTAACCTGGGTACAGGACCAATTCAGGATGAGATACAGCCAGCACAAGACTAGAAATCTTAATTTACCAATGTGTCTGAGGTGCATATRTTCAAAGTATGCTGCATTCACCCACAGCTGCCCAGGATCCTGTGGTGATGATGCTCTGCAGTGCTGCAGCAGCCCAGGCACAAAGACTCCCCCRTCACTTCCAGCCCAGCCACCAGTCYTSCCACCAAAGTYTCCATCAGCATCACTTTAACAGCAYAGAAAGAGTTATTGCACCCGGCAGGGGTAGCAGAGTGAACGTGTGAACATGTGTGTGCTTCCCCCACGTGCTTCTTATTGATAGAACAGGTGAGAAGAAAATCTAACAGCCCCCGAAGCTTGAGATCACACATGCTCCTCACCCACCTCTCTCCCAAGCAGGCAGAATTAAAGGCACCGTTTTCTTGCACCTTTCATTCAAGACAAATTGCTCTCTCAGCAGAGGTGTGTGTTTTATGGACATGAGCTTCTCGGAAAGGCAGCTGCTTCAGGATGCGGGTCACCACAGTTGCCAGCCCATGGAACTGCAAGTTGTGCAAGTCCAGAGACAAATGAAGAGCTTGCAGCATTCCTTCACACAGATCAATGCAGTCACAGCAGCAGCAAGAGTCGCTGGAGCCTGTTCACACCTCACCCTCTCCGGCTCTTCCTTCTCCAACACTTGCAGGCTTTGGTACCTCACACGGGAGGGGCCTTACCTTGGCCATTTGGTCTCTGCAGAAAGCCAATCCCCTGTCAGGAATAAAAACCAGTCTGGCAAGCTCCAGCAATTCAAGAGACAGTGGARGTGCCCACCAGCACTGTGTTTCTGACCTACAAACTTCCCAACACTTCCCTAGGTGAGTCCTACTCCTCTCCCTACCTCCAAGGGTGTTCTGTGACAGCCGCCCCTTCCCATCCCACACACAAAGCTGTCATACACCCCACAATCCTAATACAGGGTAGCATCAGGGGGACATGGCTACCAGCCCTTGCACAAACAAAATCCTATTACAACAGAGATCCTGATTCCAGCCTATATTTACAGAAATTATTACTACAAAGAACCCTGAGGGAAATCACAGTTCTGTGCTGCACACACTGAATTCATCACTGCTAAGTAAGAAGCCTATAGTGTTTTGAGACACATCGAGATGCAAATAACATCTGAGTTGTACGTCATACAGTAGGAGAGAAAAGGAACAAAAACAGCCACAGCCTAAGCCGTCRCAGGAGGAGAAAAAGGGAATGGCATGTGTGTTTCTTTTGTCCAGCCCAAGGCAATTTTTATCCGCAAGGTGCACTAAATCCTTTGTGCYGCTCGATTAAATTTACAGCTGACCTAAGCACAGATTGTTGTTCTGCCAAAAAAGAGCAGTCCMCACTCAGAGTTGTCCACAGGGTAAACGGCCATGGCCCTGTGCAGACACATGGGGAGCCCAAGGAGAGCAAGGAAGGGAAAAGAGGAGGGAGATGCTGCAGGGCTGGAAAAGTTTGGAATTGCTACCATGCGCATCATAAACTGCGCCAGCACTGACACCAAATCCTGTGCTGGAGCATCGACTGTCAGCTGAGGGAATAGAGATGAGGAAGARGAGCAAACCCCCACTGCATCCTCCTGAGATGCCACATTTGGACAAGCAGGGAAAACCGAGGCATCAAGCTCCTGGGGCACCCGCCCACCTGCAACTCATGCATAGCTCAGTGATGCTCAAACTCCAACACGGTCCAGCAGTCAGASCCTTCCCCTGTCACAAACCTTGACTGGTTGATAGCAGCAAAGAGGGAAAAGGATTGTGATGTCCAACAGGGAACAGACAGGTCTGCCTGGGGCAGATCAACCTGTCAGATGCGCACKGTTCAGGCATACCGGAAGGAAGGAGGAAGAGGAAGAAGAGAAGGCATCTTATCTTACACAAATCTACAGGAACTGCTTCTAAAATTTACCAGTGCAAAGCAAACGAGGCATCAGAGAAGGGGAGGTGAGGTCTCTGACACTGCAGGGTGGGTACCATAGCGCTACAAGGGATATAAACCAGAGAGCTGACACCAGACTGTATGGATCACACCACCCCATCAGAATCACACACACCCGCTACAGAGAGATCTTCTCCAGCAAAAGGGTCACCCTCACGCAGCAGATACTTGGAATAACAAYCCACCATCAGTTTGCTGTACACAGCCAGAAATGTTGACTTTAATGCCAGGTCAAAGGTGCTCTCAGTGCCCGACCCACACACAGTTCCAAGTGATGTTTCTTCAACTATTCTCATTCACCTAGAAATTATTAATCCCATCCACTTGAAAGTATCTCCCCAAGGTGAAGCTTTCATGTCTCAACGTTATCAYAGGAAAAAGCAAATCCTGACAACAAGAGGAATGTGTGACTATGACAGCACCCCAGGAGGCAACCAGGAGAAATGGTGTTGCTCAGGAGCAGCCCAGGTAGGACTGGCACATCAGCACAGGGTGCAAGCTCARAGGCTGAACAGATTTCCAGAAACTCAGGCTAGAACCAAACCATTCCTTCTTTGTGCTCTCAGTCAACTCGTCTCTCCTGCTGCTGTCTCCACTAGGAAAAGAGACCATGGTCTTCCTCACATCTATGGACCACAGCAACGCAGCAGCCCGGACAAAACAGGGTGACACAACGGCTGCTGGCCCCTGCAAAGATGTTCATCACTATTTCAAGGTGAATCTGACAACACAGCTGGTTTCCTAAGTGTTAAGAACATGCTTCGCTCCAGCCTTTCATCTCAAGCAACATGCAGTGCCAAAGGGCAGCTTGCCAAAAGTAAAAATCACATGCAGGACGAAAAGCATCACCCCTGGGAAATCTGCATCCAAGGAAGGCTGGAAACCTCCCCCCCCAAATCTGACAGAATTCAAATCCCTCCCCTACTGAGGCAGTCTCTTTCAATTTCTTCAGTGGATGTATTTCACGCCTCACCTGCAGAGCGACTGTTTCCTGGAGAAGGAGGAACCATGGAGAAATTTGAGCTCGGCATAAAGCCAAACCTTTTTTTGTGCCTTTTATTTTTTCTTTTACCCTTTCACCCCCTACTGAGGCATGGCAGGAGTGAGATTTCAGAGAGCCCAGCAATACTGTCAGTACCCGAGCCCCCAGCCAGCAGCCCTGAGCTGGAGGGAACAATACAGCCTCTCCAGGAGCCCTTCCTGCTTGTTCCCTCCTCACAGCACAATGGAAGCTAAACTCACACTCCAACAACAGAGCTGTGGCTGAGTCATCCTCACTGCTGTCAGCTGCAGTGATGAAGGATGAAATGGCATTGCTTATCAGCAATGAGGGGGCTGCAGGACCCCTGAGACAGTCCCAGATTGGGACTAGGAAACAGARCCCAAAGTAGGGACTTTCTCTAAAAACCCAACCTTTTGGTCAACTCCTACACAAGCTCATCATTGCTTCAAAGCCTCAAGTCAAATTAAACTTACCTGCTTGCAGAGACAGTGACAGCCTCTTGTACCTGCCTATGGAGGACAAAAYTTTGAGCTCAATGACAATTTTAGCTTAGTTTTTAATGTTTTCAAGTTGGGAGTCCTGGAGGGTCAACAGAAGTGGGCTCACASATCATAACAGCTCTGACTAATCACAGCCAGCTCTTGGCTGGCTGCCTGGTTAAAACTTGGATTGCTCCAATGGGAAGCTGACCYTGATTTAAACTCAAGCCCACATTTTACAGCTTCACATTGCACCTGCCAGCCTCTCCCTGACACCCCTTCCTTACGACATTGCTGTTTCCTCTCACACTTCTGGTTAGCCACCAAGAATCAGGGCCATTGGCAAGGTCTTATAGTTGACAGGTCTAAGACAGCAACCTCCAGCCAGCAAACCAGTGTGATACACTAAATAGCTGAGCAACTCAACCCACTGGCTAAAATTACTTGCAGCAGAGCATSAGTTCTTTGGGGAGGTCTCCCTAACCCAACCCATGCTAGTATTTATTAATAATAATAACAATACCTTTGCACTCACTTTTCCCTCAAGATGCAAGAACAAGAAATCCATTCCATGAAACAGCTACACAAAGTATTAGATAAGATATTTTAATATCACCTCCCCAGCTCCAAAAGCAGCCCCTGAAGTTGCCCTTGGCCTGCCAGACAGGTKCCTGTTTTCCTATGGCATGTGGAACCCTGAAAAGTCACAACTCACCAGCATTTCCACCCCTGCAATTAGAAATGTAACAGACTAGATGGTCTTTAAGGTCCCTTGAAACCCAAACCATTCTATGATTCACAACAGAATGGGTATACAAGAGACCACCTCTTGCCCAAACATATATAATTTTGGTTGACAGCTGTAATGGACATCAGAGCCTTGCTCTCCATAGGGCATTCAGCCAGAGATCACCTGCAGATCAGCTGTCTGACTGGAATATAAAGGCAGGTGTTGGCACTGAGAACAGTACTTCACAGACTGAGAGCTGATGCCTTCCCAAATGGCCAAGTAAAGCAGATAAAGGAGCTGTAGCTTGATTTGATGATTTAATCAATAAGATAATTATATTAATTCAATAGTTTGATACAAAGCCACTTCCTTTCTGTTTGATTTAACYGCATTTCAGAATTTTCATGGCTGACTTGATCAAATACATAAAATAGCAAATTTGTGTTAATTAATTAATATCAGATGTATTTTCCTTAMCTATGAATTGCAGAGGCAGAGAGCACTAACACCCAGCAACCACATCACGAGAGCCCATAGATTTGCATCTACAGTCACCCACAGCCAGCTACCAGTGCCAGAACTCATCCAAAATGCAGGAAAACTGCAACACGAGGGAACTTTGTAGAGAACAGAGCTGCAGGCACATCCACATCCCTGAAGTATGGGCATCTATGCTTAATATAAAATTACCACTTCTGGTAATGGAGCAAAGAAGTATTTATATCAGGTACACAGTTGCTTTCCACTTACAGGAAAGAGGAATAAAGTGTCATCCTGTAGGAGGGTGGAAGACTTTAGGGGYTCATTTTTAGCCTTGTGCCCTATAAGGAAGCACCAGCTAGAGAAGCCATTCAGCACCACCAGSACCCCTGCCCAAAGGTACAGTTMCATGGTGAGCCCCAACCCTGCTGTYAATGCCCCARAGAACCACTGTAAGAGGGAAAAACTGTGATAGGAATCTCTACCTTGTTAAACTGCAGGGCATTCCTCCCCAAGGCAGGGAGCAAGTATTCCTCACTCTCCTTCCCACAAAGGTGCTCCAATGTTCCTGTTGCTGGGCAGCAACRTTTGAGAAAACAGCTGAAGATGCTGGGGAGACTGGCGCTATCTGCAGTGATCCTCGGTTTTTCTRCCTTTCCCTAGGAAGGACAAAAAACACACTCCCACACTCCTGCCTGCAACTACATCTACACAGTAATTCCCWGTGCTACCACAAGCTGCTTTCAGGYTTGGTTCTTTTTCCTTCCCCGTTCTCCACCTGAAAATTCRCTAACCCCTGACACTGCCAGGAGAGATGCGGTGAAGGCGATCRTAGGTCAGCCTTCTTCAAACAATTCCAGGCCTTCTTGCCAGGYTCCTCTCTGGGTAATACCATTCCTACAGCAAGAAGAAAAGCCTCTAATTAAAACGACCTGGGCAGCAACCCACCAGCTCCCACTCCTGCCCTGATCAATGAAGCTTGCTAATTAAAAGCAGTTGACCTGAGCAAAGAATGGCTTGGAGGAGATTAGCCCAAGGGAGACAAGATTTAAGAATTAAATTACTTGACTGGTCTGTTTCATTTTATTTTACAACCCTAGTTCTTCCTCCTCCCCCACTCAGGTAAACTGTGGCTTTGAGGACTCAGTCCCAATTTGTAAGAGCAAAGGAGCAGAAAGCAGGGCTCTGCTGTTTAATTCACTGTCARACATCACAGGCTGAGTGCTTGGGGCTATGGGAGCAGCTGCTCTGTCTGATCTCCAGGTGACAACTGAAAAACRGCCRGGTGGCACCTAATTTCTGCAGTTTGATTAACTAGTCCTGTGCACCCTGCCACATCAACAGGGGACAAACACACCAGCAGTGCTTCAGAAACTTGCTCTGACTCCACAGCCAGGGTCTCGCTGAYGTRTTTATCTCTGCCTGAAACCCCCAGGAGATTTATGCCCAGCAATCAAAGGGAGACARCCACCACCCAAAAGTAATAGTGCTCAGGTCAGGTCCCCATCACCTGGCCTGATCAGTAGCTCACTGGTTGGAGTATCCCACCACTCAGGGCTACAAAGCAGGTGAGAATCCTAAGGCAAACCGACACACAGTAAACACACCGTGTCCCACGTCTGGGATCTTGCAGCATGCACTGGAATTGCAAGGAAAGCTCTCTTTGGGGTGCTCTCACATCTAGTTTCCAGGGTTGCTTTGCCCTGCTCAMGTCAGTGGGAACTGCAGGAGCTCAGCATCTCTAGAAACCCTGTTAATAAAAGGCAAAGCAGAAGAATGTAACGCTTCCCTGCTTCAGGAGAATTGGCTGGAGACGTGAGTTTTTTCCCCATACAATTAGAAATTCCAGTGCAAACATGAAATATGTCCTCCTTCAATCACCAGCATTCAAGGGCCTTCACCACAGARTAAGTTCAAGGGGATTTGCCCAGAGCATATACATTTGCACAGAGAAAAAGAATATTCTTGAGAGAAATGAGAAGCTTCCTAACCAAACGATTGGGATTTTGTGTACATTCCACACACAGTCTTGGCATTCATTTGCTTTTTTAAATCACTGTCTTGGAGCTGAGGGGATATGACCAAGAGCAGGAGTGATGGCAACCCTATTTGTATAATTTATTAATCCACTGCCCTTTTTTCTCTGGCATGCCGTTTATTTCTTCTTCACCTCTCGTGTGGCTGCAGAGCCTCAAGTGTTCCCCCATACCCCTGACTGTTGATATCAGATCTTCAGAGCATTTCAGCTTTTGCTCCCCCATGATTATTCTCTCTTCTTTTCTACTTCATGAAGCCTGCAGCAACTTGCTTACCATTTTCCAACCAGCACAGCTGGACACATCTGACATTGGTCTGACCACCACAGCAAAGCACTTTGTATTTCAGCTGCAATTCCCAAATGAAAATACTCTATGGCTTCTTTCAGTCCCCTTATAAAAAAATACCTGATTGTAGGGTGAGAAATAAGTAATTKCATCCAGCAAAAGGATCTGGTCAAGAATTAGGACCCTAAGGCACTACCACCAGAAATAGAGCCACAATATCTCCTCATGATGCCAGCCAAAGGAAAAAATAATTCAGCACCAGAAATCTAAACATAGCCAAACCATCTYAGAGAGGCAGTAATTCATATTCTTCCCCACCGAGGAAAGTAGTACATAGGCATGTAGTAACAGACACAGAGTTTAACCCTCAGCAGCTGCAAAACCAGAGATCTGCCTCCAAGGTGCTCTAGGTGCCCACAGACCTGAYAGGGCTCACCAAGCCCACAGGGATGTCATAGCTCAGGCATTRTTTAAGCTATATAAACAAAGATGTCTGAGGTGTTATAATACACTGTTACTCAGGCCTAATTCCCCAGCCACTGTACCTGAGTAATCCCACCATTTTTATTACCAGGAGGAAGCCTACTGTAAATCCAGCCACTGTTCCTTCCAAAGGAAAGAAATTTCATCAAAGACGYAGCAAAACATCCACATCTGACTTGTGAAGCAAGAGATTTCTTTAAAGAAGGTCAGTCTCTCCAGCAATACCTTCCTCCTGCCCTAAGGAAGAGAACTACAGGGAGGTGTGATGAGAAGCAAAGCTGGATAGTCCATCAGAGGAGGGTGCTGAGRAGATGCAGTCCCTTCCAGCTACCTGGCCGAAATTCAAATGCTGGATTAGTGTCTCTGGCACACTTCTAACAGGAGGTGAAGGAGAGAAATGTAGTGCTTCCTTCCAGCCTTTTGGATCTACAAACCTCTCCCAGGCAGCAGACATTCTGATCCACCAAAAGGAGGCTAGAATTAGAAATGAGACCCATTTGTCATATAAAATTTCCAGATACAAGGAACGAAGCTGMATTTCTATCAGGCAGAGATGCTGTAATAACACTGTAGCAGCTGGGAACTCCAGTCAGGTGAAGGTCAGGGCTTGCTTGGCATCCACTACAGTCACAGGCCTCTCAGAAAACCAAAATGAGCAAAGGACGAACAGTTCCCCTTGGCAAGCTCACTCCTGTCCAGCTGAATACAACGGGCTTTGAAGGTTGGAAACTCAGCAGGGCTGGCTGCAGCGAAACAGGGAGGAAAAATGAGATATGGAAGAAGAAAAAAAGTTAATCTTCAAAAACAAAGTGGTTTTGTTCATCTCTTTGGTCACCAAGTTAGCTCCAGCTGTGACTTGGGTCTGGGACTGAAAGGAGAAYGCTAGCTGGAACCCTCGGGAATTGGACTCACTTATGTGTCTTCTTTGTACTGAGTTACAGCTTACATAAAAATGAGGGTGGCAAGCCCTGAAGGTGCCCTTTAGCCACATAAAGGGAAAAGTGCTGCAAAAGACAGACCTTGATAAAACACGATCCAAACGGGGACACATGCAGCATCCCTAGGGTATGTGACAGCTGCACAGGCAATCATCCTGACAGCACTGGGTAGGGCTGGGGCTCTGCCTTTGGCCCAAATCCATTCCGTGGGGGAGAGCACAGGCAAGTGCAGGCACTCGGATTTAACAGTATCCTATTACTCCTACCAAATCTCTGCAAAAGCAGCATTCTTCACCTCCCCGCTTGGACATCTAACAAGGAGCAGCAGCTGGAAGCCCCATACCACTGCCAAGCCCAGCACCCAAGGACCTGCCATCTGTGTTCCAGCCTGCCTTTTGTACTGATTTGTTACGTTTTCACCCCGATTGCACGCCTCGGGCAAGCGACAGTTGCTCTGTGCAGGACTTGGAGGAGGGAAGTTTTACAGCTTGGCTGTTGCCAACGCACAGATGTTTCAGGCTAGGTCACGGCAAGGTGCTAAAGGCCTTCTGAAATGTTGCAAAGCATTAATTATGTTCCTGCAGCTGTTCTTTAACCCTCATCTGTGTCTTCTTTCTTCCGTGGGCTGSCAGAAAGACAACTGTGAATGGGAAATCAAAGCAGGAGGCTTTGAAAAGAAGTAAGGCAGAGTCTTTAAAGGTTAAAAGAAACAGCACTCTGCAAAGACAGCTTTTTTWAAGCTGTTTGTCCCTGCCACTTGCTTGGACACCTCCTCTTCTCCTGCTTTGGTGAATGATGAACTCCAACAGCATCCAAGGTGAAAAGGAAGAGGTCACCCAAATCCTGGCTTTTCACAGAGCACGTCTCAGCTTGAAGGCTGATCTATGAGCTGGGGAATGCTTTGTCTCACAGGACTGGAGCAGGTAATGATTAGTGGCATGGGTTTAACCAACCCTCCCATCTGTGCAGATCCAGAGATGAGACTTGGGAGGGGTTTCCCTGGTTTTCTGCAGGTTTATATGAATTACATGAACCCCTTGAAGCGAGTCCAGAGGAAGGCCAGAAGATGCTCAGAGGGATGGAACACCTCTCCTATGGAGACAGGCTGAGAGAGTTGGAGCCTTCCAGACGGATGAAGAAAAGGCCCCAGAGAGACCTTAGAGCCCCTTCCTGTGCTGAAAGAGGCTACAAGGGAGCTGGAGAGGGATTTGGACAAGGGCCTGGAACAATGGGATGAGGGGGAATGGCTCTAAACTGAAAGAGAGGAGGTTAATTAGATACTTGTAAAACATTCTTCCCTGTGAGGGGGCTGAGGCCCTGGCACAGGTTGCCCAGAACAGCTGTGGCTGCCCCATCCCTAGAAGAGCTCCAGACCAGGTTGGACAGGACTCAGAGCAACCTGGTCTAATGGAAGGTGTCCTTGCCCATGGCAAGGGGGTTGGAATGGGAAGATCCGTAAGGTCCCTTCCAATCCCAACCATTTTGTTATTCTGAGTCAGAACAACCCCATTATKCCCCAGCTGGACCAGAGCTGTACTCAAATTGACCTGCAGAACTCAAGCTTAGAGCTTCTCCCTCTCCTCCTTCTTAGAGGTTCCATAGCTTCTCTCCTGCTATGGAACCTAAGGCTATGCCACGTGTCAATACAGCGTTCAAGCAGGCTTACCTGGAACAGCTCTGCGAGATGTAGCAACCCATCTGAGATGTGAGTCTCCTGAACTCACCTCATGTGCTTCAATGCCCTTGATAGCCATAATGTGCCAGGGCTGGCAACACACCTCCCAGGGCGTCTGCAGAGGCACTTCTCCAGGCAATGGGCGCCTTGGAAAATAAGGATCTGTTTTCCAAGGCTATAGGATCAGCTACTGCTGAGATCTATAGGATCTATAGGATCAGCTACTGCTGAGAAAGTAGATCCATCCCTACAGCATGGTGAATTCAGAGCTGTCACTGCAAGAAAGTAGCTAAGGAGGTCTGCACCCAGATTTGAGCCCTGCTGAACATCAGGACTAATGAGGATGCACACACCACCAAGGCAGCCATTCTGGTGCTAAAGCTGCAGCCTGCCTGGGGAGACATCTCCCTACTCCACCAACCAGAGGTTCTCAAGGGGAGAGTTTGTCCACTGCTAATCTCCAGACCAGCTGTGAAGTCAAGTCCCATCTCAAACACCAGCATTCACTAACGTGGGCTGGGCTGCAGCTGTGCCACAGCACCATGAGTGGGCTGATAAAACCCACCAGGCTCCTGAAAGGCCTCTCCCTCCCCTATTCCCCATGCTTTAAGCTGCAGTCAAACAGAGCATATCTCCTTTTAAGACTTGCAGATGTGTTTCTGAATCTGGCTGGGCAGCTTGTGCTGGCGAGAGGGAACAAGATTGTCTCTGGARTCCTTTGTGCTGCAGCTCTCTGTGCACAATAGGCGCCCGCGCACTCGGGGGCTGAAKAACTTTTTGTGCTAGAGATGAAGCAAGGAGGGGGAGAGAAAGAAATAATACAGGCACAAAAGCAAACAAACAAGCAGACAGAGCGAGGTGATGGAAAAGCAGGCAGGAATAGCAACGCTCTTGTGCCCAGACACACATTGCACACAGCATCTCCCACATTCAAAAAGGCATAAACTAATAAAGAATAATTTTTTGCCTGACATCTCTTGGATGTGCCTTCGGTCGGGGATCGTTAGGACTCAGCACGCTGACCAGGACTTGAACTTCTGCATAATGGCCCCAGACAGCTGCGGAGACCCTCAGCTGCTGCTGGCACAAATGTTTACTCCTCTGCATCACTTTAGAGTGATGGTAACAAAAAAACCCCACAAAACCAAACCCCCAATGTCCTGGCCTTAAAAAGGGATCCACGACAGCATTAAGCACTGAGACCCAGGACCATGTAACACCAGACTGTGGTACACTGACAGCCACAGGTGAAGGAGCTTCCTCCAGGTAGCTCAGAAGTCTCACCCCAGATGCCTAAATAGGATATACACCAAAGCAGTGAGTGATGGCTTTCTCCCCTTCCCTCTGGGGACACCTGGCCCTGGGTATGCAGCCATTTCAAGCAGGAACTGGAGATCAGCAGTGTCACCCTARCAGTCCTCCCACCCAGGGCTTGGGCTTGCCTTCCTTGGGCAGCTGCCCTCGGGCAGCCAAAGGTGGGCCAGCATCAGATTCCCACCAGGATGGACCAACAGCAAACAAAATCAGATTGAAGGCTTTGCAGGAGCAGGTTTTTGCTGAGACATTTCTGGACACCACCATTGTACCTAAATATCAGGAGACAATGCTTTTATYTGACTAATAGAKCYCCTCAAACCATGTRGCCCAGGCTGGCTATTTTAAAACARTGTTCAGCTGAGACTTTCGTTTCTGATGGAATAATTTAACACCCCACTCTTGCTGAGTACCCTCACCCCCAGGTAGGTATCAGAGTGGATCAGAAAGGCTGTGCTGGGGAAAACCACAGAATCGTTAAGGTTGGAAAAAACCTCCAAGATCATCGAGTCCAACCACTGATGCAGCAACATAATTCACATCACCTGTGATCCTGGAGCAGAGACTTCTACCTGCCCAAAAGAGCCCTCATTAGGGACATGCAGAGAGGCAGCTTTTCCACAGCTTCTCCCAAACAGCAGCTTTCCTCTTTTTTCCAGCATTCTTTATTTATTTTTTAATCTATTCTCCACCCCCCGACTCTGAATTCAAGTTATGTAAATTTTACAGAGGGGCTGACATCTTCTGTTGAAGATGATCCCATCGGTGTTATTGTCTGGCTGCCAGCTCCTGGGAAACAGGCAAGGCAYGAGGGCGGTTGCTGTTTTTAACCAGAGGCCAAGTCTGACTCGAGCGTTAGGGGAGTTAATGAGCACTGTGCAAAGGGAGGGAGGGCTGGAAGAAAGCAAACAGGGAAAACTTCATTTTTACATTTCATTATTTTTAAAAGAAAAGTAAGCCAGGGGCCTTAAGGGAGGTATAAAGGGGATATTTAATAATTTTTTTAATAGCAGAATTTGCAGTGGGAAGAACCTGCTCAGATGCCCTGTGCCAAATAGCAGAGAGGTGCCTGGGTCTCCACATAGGACATTACAGGTTATCTTGCTCTTCTAGATCTCAACATATGCAAGAGGGACATCTCTCACCCTRTATTAGTGGGTCCTGTTGGGGATGCAGCTGAAATCATAGGACAGGGAAAGCTTGGACCACCTGCAGTAAAGACCATRTTCTCTCCTGCTTAGGGACCACCTTACCCTCTAGGAATCAAGACCTATGCCGATTTCCAGAGTACAAGGAGCAGATCATTCCTACTAATGGGAACCCCAAGGTATTAACATACACACACACCACAGCTCTAGGGGAGCGTCATCTGTGGCTCACCCCATCCATCCAACCCCATCTCYCACACACAGGATGGATCTGCACAATTTTCTTCTCTTGGGGGTCACAGTCACGAGGTCACCCCAAGGAATCCAGGCAGCAGGGGAGCTCCCTCTCCAGCTCCAAAGGGGATTTAGGCCACTCCATGTGTGCTCAGCGCCAAGCAAGTTGAAACCAAAACCAGTAGTCTCTAGAAAAAATGGACAGGGCYAGCAGGTCTGACACTGCTCCCCTTAAAGCAGCAGGGAACAGGTTAAAAGAGAAGATTTATGGGCATGTATCTCTGCCAGAACCATCAGGTGATCATGTGTACACATTTCTCCACTCTAAGACCTAATTTTCCACCATTTCCCTTGATTTGCTGTTCCTATTCTCCCATTTCCTTGATTTAAGGCCCAATTATTTCTTGTCCTCTTGCCAGTGAAACAAAATATTTCATAAGCACTCCTGCTGCCTCTCCCCACTCCCTCCTTCCTTTGGATGCTGGTTTCAATGCCTGACTCATGTTTCGTGTCCTCTAAAATTTAGAGTATTTTAGTGAACATCTAACAATGATTTTACCATTTTTCTTGGTGATACAAATGGGATTTGGCACCAACTAGCTTGCTGTTGGAATTTAAGTGAGTCWGTGGCTGCCACAGCTCTGGCTAGCCTTTGCAAAGCAGTCCCTGGAGACTGTCACCTGGGCAAAAGTTCCTCCTGATGAGATTGTGTCCTTCATGAGCGATGAGCCACACAACCTGGGCTGAGCTGTGGAGGCARACAAGTAGAATCTATAGCTCATTTAGGCCAGCCCCAGCCCTCCAGGGCAGAGTTGGGGAACTGCCATCTGTACATGAGTCCAGGATCTGGTCCTCCTCCTTCAGGATATAGCCAGACTCTGCCCTCATTAAAAGGAAGGAATAATGTGTCTGGTGGGTCCCCAGTATAAACTTCTAAGCATAAACAAACCTTCCAAGTGGTTCATCACAGACTGTCAGTCCACTGAGTACTAATCCTTCAGAACATTGCTAGGCCAACACCTTCCCTTCCCTGTGGAGCAATGGTTTTACAATAAATTTACCTTCCTCTCCCTTGCCCAGGCTGGCACGATCACAGCATAGGGCATTTCCATAGCATCCTCCTACTAGCTCCCACAGCCAAACCCAAACCTGCCACAACACAACACAACCATGAAAATGACAGCTAAAAGTGCTATTTCAATATTGCCAGCCTTTTTCAAGGAGATCAATCCATAMTGTTAGGTGAGATTACGCATAGATCAAAAAAGAGGTTTCCTAGAGCCTAGGAGAGTGAAAAAGCTCAAGATCGCTCTCAATCAGGGTGAACATGGACTCAAAATTTGGTCTCCTGTATTCTCAACTCATGCAGGTTCCTGAGACTTTCCATGACCATCAGCAGCTCACCTCCACCTGCACAACACAATTCATTYAGCTTTCCTTTTTTCCCAAAAGAAACCCCAACCAAAAGCAAACATAAAACCACAACTCACTGGACATGCAGCCTTTCCATTCAAACACCATCGAAAAAATGTCAAATTTAAAACTCATAGCTTGCCAGCAGGTTTTAACTTGGGTAGCTCTCCAGAAGGGACATCTCCTGAGGTTCTAGTCCTTCCAGTAGCTGGCTGGCAGGAACAAGGAGCAAACACCTTGACAAGACAATCAGGAAGAGGGAACAGGGTGAAGTACTTCTCCTAGRTATTTTGAGCTATGCCTGTTCTCTTCAGCAACACAAACTATTAMCACAGCACATGCAGAAGTGTCCAAACCTGATCTCATGCTCAGATTTGAGGTCAARTGGGCMAGAGAGMTGGACACAAGGTGGGAGATGTGGASYCCTGTCAGAAATCAGGCCCTAAAACATTGCAATGGGAAGTCCTAAGAAGGTCAAAACATTCACACATCCCAAAGCAGGCAGTGGGATCTGGTCTTCACACCCACCATGGCTGTTGCCAGCTCTATCACACATTTCATGGAGCCTGGAAGACAAGCTGAGGCCTGCAATGCTATTTAGCCACATCAGACTTGCTACTCTGTTATGGGATTGGGCAACTTCATTCCAAAAACCTTCACAAAGTAATTGGCCAGAGTGAGAACACTTTGGTAATCCAAGAAAGGACTGAGGTTTGGGGGWGAGGGGGCAGYTCTTTATCTGAATTTWAAAAGRAAAARAAAAMCAGCCCCAGCTAGAAGTATCAARTGGGARTAGAAAACATGAGGAAAAACTCGAGAAAGACTGCAGATTTCCACGTACAAGGCCATCACCTCTTCACAGCTGTGGCTACACGAGGCAAGATGTTCTATTTTAAGCATGGCCTGGAAGAAGCTTTTGGGACCCCAGCTACCACTCTGATGGTCATTATCATCAGGACTCCTTCTAAGGATTAGCCCAGTGAGGGCTTTTGAATTCCACTCGCAGCCTGGGGAGGTTTGGGGATCAGTAACCCCCAAGATCTGTAAAATCCAGAGGCCTCAGACATTCCTAACCAGGCTAACTTCAACCATTCCTTGGTACAATCAGCTCTGCTAACTGCGTTGGCCTGAGGGTTAGTAGATTAATGTCACTTTTAATTTGTCATGTGGCTATGGCTGGCTGGAAGTGTCACTTCCAGGGGAAGCTGACTCACCCTAAGCACACTGTTTTCTGAAGGGCCAGCTAATCCTGCCCACTAGACCAGCTTCCCTTCAAGCTACCTGTCAACCTAGCACAGGCTGGACAGCCTCCAAAAGCTGACACACCACAGCTCATATTCCTGACAAGTACCATCACAGAGATTAAATCCCCTGAGAAGTACTGGAAATGGTAAAAGCTGGCCATTAGGGTAGTTTTACATGGGATAGATTTCTAAGTTGTGAAGTGTTTTGGAAGGACCATTATGCTCCCTCTGCTGCCTTTCCTCAGAGGAAAGAAGATGAATGTCCAGATGGATGTACATTGCCCAGGGCAAGGGAAATACAACATCCTCTGGATCAGCAAGCAGAAGTACCAGAGAGCAAAGATAAGCAGAGACTCCACTCAGAGACGTGACTGGCTTCCCCAATATACCATCAAACCCCAACCACCCCACCAAACCAACTCAAGCCCACTCCAGAGCATCTGTGCCACTCTCCCAGCATCCCAAGTGTGAGGTGTGAGGGAAAGAGGGGCTCATTAGAGAGCCCACCCTGACCCTGGACAACACAGCAGAGTCAGAGATGGCTCAAGATAACAAGACTACAGCATGTAAGCAGTGCAGTGCCTCTGTGTGCTTACTCTACTGCCAAATAAATCCTCTCCCATTTGATTTGACCATTCCACAAGCACAGGCAAGAAGTGTGTGGTCCTCAGGGAGCTCACTAAGCCAGTGTTACTGTAGGAAATGGGAACTTGTGCACCAGAATCTAAATATAGCTTTAAAAAAATAAAATCAGCCTCTATCTGATCAAGAGAAAAGTGTTTGGAGGGTAAATCGAGACAAAGTGTTCGCTCAGATTTATGGGGAGATGGAATAAGTTGGAGGGTTCTGAACTAAATCCATCCCTTGAGCAGAAGTGTAACTACATAACCCTGAAGTCCAGCTATAATTTCCTTTGTGGCCTGGCAAAATGCCAGAGGTCCATTCAACCTCAGCTATTTCTGATTCTGTTGGATGCAGAATTCATGGTCCCCTATTTTGATGCTGAGAATAGGAGGGATATAGTTAGGGCCACAGCTGATCTTCTATCCCTTGTCCCACCTCATCTGAATCCACACCTTTGTTAGAAAAGAGCTCCAGCCCTTTTCCCAAAAGGAGCTGTTAAAAGACATTTACAGCCATTGAAGAGCAGGTGTCCACCAGAGATGTGTTTTTCCATTCATCCATGGGATGAAGGAGATCAAAAGAACAGGGACAACACAAACCCTAAAATGCACAGGTCCTCAAATGCGGAAACATTTCTCAGCCTTTCCTTTGCTAGATTTGGGGGAAAAAAGACAGCATGAAAGAAAGATGTAACTTGGTTTACTGGATGCTCCTAATCAAGCTCCAGTGCCTAGGATCAACGATTGGTTGATTAAAATCCAATTTCAGAGCTTATTAACTTTTGAATGAGAAATGCTGCTATGGTGAGCTTACTAGGGCAGGCTATTTCGGGCTTGGCAGAAGCGGCTGGCAGGGAAAAACAGCTCTTTGCTTATCAGCACCCAGCTTAGACCCAGATGAGGCAAGCGGATTTCACCTCCTCAGACCACTTTAAACCAAGACTAAATCAACAAAAGGACTTCCCTTAGGCTGGGTATTAAAACCAGCTGGGCATTTCCCCTTCATGCCTCCTCGAAAACCACGCAGAGCTTTTGAGTTATTTTGCCAAATCACCCACAATTCACTTCCCTGYGAGGTATTCTGGTCAGGCTGGCAAGTGACAGCGCTGATATGAAGCCTCTGGGTATCTTCAGCCTAYGTCCCCCTTGCCCAAGCAGCTCCTTGTCCATAAAACAGCAGCTGTACCACCATGACCAGCTCTGTCCCACCACAAAAGGGGAAGAAAACCCTGRCACTGCCAGCCGAGAGAGATGACAAGCAAGTGACATCTGTTTTGCCACAGGCTCTTATCCTGAGATACATAAATCCCAGCTCCTAACCTGAGATCCTTTCAGGACACCCAAGTATATTTTAAAGCATGTAAAACACAGAATCACGGAATWATTTAAGTWGGAAAAGACCTCTTAAGACCTAAGATGGAGCTGCATCCTGGAGCTTTAGGGTTGAACACATTCCTTGTCCTAATGAAAATGGGGGTTAAACACTTTAGCCTTTGGGGAACCAGTTCATCCCATCCCCTCCTGTTTGAGCTAATCCTACTACTGATTGCAGAGAGCTTCCCAGCTTCTCTGCTCTTTCCCAGGCACAGCAATCATAAAGATGAAAACTGCAACACACAATTCCACAGCAAACTTTTTCAGGTGGTAAGGGCCCGTTTCTCTCTCAGGCACACAGTTTTTCAGAACATCTCCCATCCAGGGAAACAGTATTTAAGGTCATCTGTGCCCAAACAATGTGCTTCACCTCTTATGCTGAAGGACTGAGTTTATCTGCTGAATGCAGTAATTTCTAGATCAGCTATTGAYAGGGACTCATACCTGTGTGGCAAASGTGGCAGCTGTGAAGCMCCAAGGTCTGGGTCTGACTCTTGTCCTGCTCACAGAGAAACACATGATGTATCCTCAAAAAGCACCAGAACAATTGGAGGTTAACACCAAAGCAGGAGGGAAAGGCAATTCGTGCTACTGTACTTTAAAGAGGGAAAGCAGCAGGCAGTGTGGGTGACTAAGTTTGCTTTGAAGAGTGGCTGGTGACAGCTACGTGACAAATACCTTGTCTCCCCAGGAGACACGTCAGTAGCTTCTCTCCTCTCTCCTGCTGCGCTCCAGGAATCACAGACACACTGCCCAGAGCAGTGTGGCTGAAGGAGCTCCCCTTCCAGACACTKTGAGACCCAACTCCAAACAGCCAAACAGCCACCAGATCAGTAAATGACACAGCAAACAGTGACTTCTCCCTGGTTCAATTAAATCTTGTCTTTAACCAAGGAAAAAGGAAAACAGCCTTCTAACCTGCCTCTGGTATACATGAAGTACGTAGGAACTCTTCAAAAGAATTCCTGCTCCTGCAGATTAGGCACAGGGTTTCAGAAGAAGAAAATCAGTTATTTCCACACATCTTTTTGCAATGTTCAACCAGGTTTCTGTTACACATAGTGCCTCTGGGGGAAGAAGCAGTGCAGACAGCACAAACCAGAGGCCTCCCCATTCCCTGACAAACCCTGAGTGCGTGATAACAGAGAAAAGGGCAGAGCAGCAAACTTCACTGCCACATGGGCACAGCAGGGATCCAGTCTGTGAAACCAAGCCACATAAAACTTTGAATATAGAGAAAAAATGTTGGCATAACATGCTGCAGTMTAAGACCTCCCTGCTGGTGGTGAGGCAGCTCTTGCCGTGGGGAAAGAGAGTGTGATTCTCCCCTAAACAATGCAGAGGTCAGGATGGAAAGGCACAAAGTTTTTTCTATGAGTARAAAGCTGTTTTTTAAACTATCTCTAGAAGGAGAGTTTGACTCTCCTGTTATGCAGCCTATGCTGCTGCACCAGCCCAAMGGGCTAAGGGTCCCGGGAAAGGGCCAGGAAGTCAGCATGGGTTTGGGAGTGCCACCCTTGAACTCCACCTTGTGCTCCCAGGGCTACCACTCTCTCCTGCAAGTCTACTTTATGTATTCCAGCAGCAAGTTTCAACAGAGCTGTGAAAAAACTCTTGGAAGCAAAGGCAACACCAGATCAGCCAAGCAAAAGCTGAGGAGAGGTGACAGTAACAAGGAAGGTTATGTTTAGCCTCACATCTGTGCTGTTTGGAAGCTCTCTTCACAGGGAGGGAAAAAAATAGCTTAAGAATAAATCTTTTACTTGGAAAACATCCAGCCTGGGAATAAAAAACAAGAGTCTAAAAGAATGAGTAATTGAAGGGAGATTGTTGAGCAAGCGAGGTCAGGGGATGCAGGGAGCGCACATAAAGGACCACCAGCACAGAAGGATTTGGGGAAAGCAGCCATCTTCAGGGCAAACTGGCATACTCGGGCTGTCTCACCAGGATCATCTTTTGAAGGGGAAGGAACAGAGCMCTGTGCTGCCTCCACTTCATACAGATCCCACTCTTACAACAGGGGGAACCAGCTCCATTCTACCCTGAGCTCTTCCACCCCAAAGCCCAGCAGAAAGMCAGATGCCAGGCAGGAACTGGGAGTTACTGGTTAAGGTAGCCCAGTGTGGAGGGCATGGAAAGTCAATGAATCTGGGTCTCAGCTGAGAGCCAGCTGCTCCAAATGATACCCTAACATCACAGAGCCCATCTGAACCTCCGCTGAAATGTCCCAGTACATCCTTCTCTATCCTCACTCAGCCCCCCCAGATCACATCCTACTGCAATAGCCAGTGCCAGCAGAGGAGCAGAAAGGCACACACTCTTTGCTCAGCACCAGCTCAAACACACGTGATTGCAGCTATATTCCTGCCTAGTCTTGTGGTGCCCCAGCATCCTCCAGGAGCCAACACATCATGGCAGCAACAGGATTCTTCTCTGCCCACTCCAGTCCCAAGAAAGCAACACCATGCTTGGTTAAAATTCCAGACAAACAACCAYTGGGCCACATCATCCAGCTCCAGACAGGCTTGCTAGGGATATTTCCCCATTACTACTTCAGTGCCAAGTGACAGTTCTGAGTCCCACTGCATTACAGGTGGYTGCAAATCCAATTTCCTTCCCCAAAAAACTAGGCATGTTTGCACCTGCCTCGACCCCCCTGCACCTTGCATAAGGATGAAGTGACTGGCTGAGYGATGAGCACAAAGCCCACATGGCATTAATCCTCCATGTTCATATCCAAAATCCAAATCTCTAATTTACTTCATCCTGAAGTCACTTAAATGTAAGCATCACTCCTGGTTCTACTTCTTTATTTATTTTTCTGGTTGCAGATATAATTGTTATACTAACAGTGCTTTAGTTGTGATTATAAATACCCAAACTCCCATGCCTATGTATGTGCAGGCACGCATCCACACACGCTCATTCTTCTACCTCTTGAGAAATGGGTCTGTTCCGCTTTCTTCTGCTACTGATAAAATATTGATTAGGGAATTTGAAAATTTGAAATGATTTAGGAGTCCCTGGATGGGAAACGTAATGTACTGTGCCGGTCGCATTATGAGCCATCCATCACCTGTCAGCAGGCAGCAAGAAAGTGACAGAATCAATACAAACGTGTCTGAAGATGGGTTTAATTCATTTCCCTTCCCCCTCGGGCCATGGCTGGAGCATCTCAGCCAGAGGAGAAGGAGGCTTGGTAACACCAGCCCAACCTCAATCCACCCAAAGTGCAAGGGGGTTAACTTCTTCCTTGGGAGTCCAACCACATCGGGGCCAAGGTGGGTATCTCAGCCACAGTCCCAGGGGAGCATAGCCAGGCCAGCCAGGCAGGAATTGCCAAATCAGACCCTAAGGACTGCATTCAGCTGCCCTCGTGCCCTGAGATGGTCTGGGGTACCTGTGATGTCCACGTGGGTCACAGCACCTGCAGGGCTCCAACCCGAAGCTGCTTTGACTGACTTGGGCAGGTTGTTATTTGTCCCTAAAGCCTCCCCAAAGCTGGTAATTCCAGCCTCTCCCAGCACATTTTACCCCACAAAATACTCCCATATATTAGACTGCTTTCAGGACCAGACTGGCCAGCAGACAGCGCAAATCTCTCCTTGCTTCCCTACTTCCTGGCCAGCAGACAGTATGAATCTCTCCTTGCTTCCCTACTTCCCTGCTGCATCATCCACCTTTAGTCAGCATGGCCTGATCCAGTTCCTTGTTCCTCTGCATTTGTTGTTCTTACTCTATCAAGAGTTTTAAAATGAAAAAAAAAAAAAGGGGTGACTAGGATCCATCTGTAGGGCAATATATCATCCTCCCGCATTTTGCAGATGGATTCAATTGGCCTGTGATCCTATTTTGCTGATTCCCTTAGAGCACTGTAATTCATCCTGCAAGGCATTTCAAATGARACTGGACGGAGCACCAGAGAAATGACAGGAACCAGGCGCCCTGCTGCACTCCCCAAGAGCAGAGAGGGKGACCAGGCAGGCTACTGCTCATGTGTGATTAAAGCTAATTATGCCAGGGCACACCACAGGAGGTGATGGCAGCACAAGGGCAGCTCCAACAAGACCAACAAAATTGCTGTTCCCAAAAGCTGCTCCTCAAGACAGCCCAGCATGGACTGTTAGGCAACAGCATTGACCCTGGCTGTAGAGCACGTGGTGTGGTACAAGGGATGTTCCACAGCACAAGACAACTTTTGATCTGCCAGCTGTGGGGTGGAAGACACAGCAGCCTGCTGGGTGGGAGCAGGAGCATCTCCAAGCTTGACGGGCTCTTCCTCCTGACAGACAACCCTCCCCTCTTCCTGACACCCTTTAAGACTTCAAGGAGGCAGCACAGGCCAATGCATACAGGAGCAAGCACTCACCTGCTAGTCATCGTGTTTCTCCTCTGTTCTTTAGCTGATGATGTGGCTGCACATATGACTCCTCGGAAAACTTTCTAATTTATTTTGATTTTAATTCCATTATTTAAGAGACTGCAAAACCCTTAATTGGGAGTCTCAACTACTGTGACTGCAACTCATTCCAGAGATGTCCCTTCTACCTCACCATCCCTAATAGACTCTATAAATGGTTTCCAAATCCAGCAGAAGTGGTCTATTTGCTGCCTAGTATACCATATAATCTTTTGCAGAGGTAGTATTGATCTTATTAAACCTGCAGCCATCAAATCCTCAGATGTATCTCAGCATTTGCTTGCCTACAGCAAAGCAAAGTACCTCTTCCAGCCCCACAGCAATATGCAGGTGACGGCACCAGCCGACACTGACCCAGAGACAAGAGGATCACTGCATTCCTGAGAACAATTTAATAGTCAATAGAGCCATGGCTGTTGGGTATTTAGTCAGAAGCAATACCTCGTCTCAAAAAGAAATGTCTGAGTCATTTTAACTATAAGGGACAGAAATTAGGATAATTCAGGCTGTAACAGGTACTGAATGCTGAACCCAGAAGCAGCTCTGTCCATGGCAATGGATTTTGCACGGTGAGACTGGCTCAGGGCTCTCAGCTYATTGCTCCAGGATGCTCACAAGACTCACTCACAGCCACTTTGCCAAATTTTCCTCACCCATCCACAAAGAGAAAAACTCATGAGATAATTTGCACAGTCCTCTCCAAACAAACAGCCCTTGCATAGCACAGAAGCTGGCTCCAGCTGAGAGAGGAAAGGCCATAGGAGGCTGAGCAAGGAAAGCAGCATTAAGATGCGACGCACAGAGTGGGAAGTCTAAAAAAAATAGATATATACATATCTATATGTGCAGATACATGAAGCTCACATCTTTGAGGGAAGGCAGCACCACATTGTGCTGGGAAGGCAGAGGCGCAGAGCACAGCCTAACCAGATGTTTACCTGACAGAGCATCAGCRCTGGGTTATGTTCCCAGGCTGCCCTGGCAGCAACATCCAAGGAGAGGACAGATGGCAGCTCCACAGCAGAGTGTTAGGACCATGACTCRTGTCTTTCTTCTAGAAGAGGCTGTGGTGCTGCCAGCTCACAGCAGGCACTGAAGGAAGAGGTGATRAGTGGCCATTGTCTGGCCCAGAGGYGCTGGGGTGCCAAGCAGAGGGGAGAAGGAGGCACAGCTTCCACCCCTGCGACATTCACACTGACCCAGTTGTGTCAGCCCCAYTCGTCAGCCCATCCGTCACCTTGCTGGCTCCTGCCGGGGCCTCAGGACCTGCAAAGGTGGCTACACATGTTGGACTATTTGTCTTCTCAGGTTCTCGGGACAAGGGGGCTGACAGCCCTATTCGTTATCTCACAAAGCAGAGCCCAAACACATCRCCAGAGAGGAGAACAGGGAATAACCCCAGGGAATAAGAGAATGTCAAAACCCATGGCTCCCAGTTTCCCAGGGAAAGACAAAGCGTCACTACAGTCTGAGAACTGAAATCCTTGCAATGGGGAAGAACCCTAGAAGTTAAAGCTTTCACTCATCACCTGWCAGSWTTCCTTAGCCAAGAGTAAGTTATCYCTGTTAACRGGCAGGGATCATCACCACTTTCAGCACTGACTGTTTAAGCCCTGTCCTGGGATGTRCCCAGGCTGGGAGACCTAGACTACTCCTGAACCAACCCCAACTAAACCTGTAGCCTTCAAGCAGGCACATCATTGCTCTGGGAACCAGCCACCCACTCACACACAGTGCTATGATGAGGAAGAAATATTGATCCAACAGCCCAAAGAAGTCTTCCACGCCTACATGATGCCTATACATCCTGGGAGCAGCAGATAGGGACCTGGACCTCTCTCTACACCAGAGGAGAACCAGGATATAACAACAGCTCATAAAGGCACTGAAAGCACCAGGCACAGAGGGCGGGTGACTAAGAATTGTACTGCAAGTTCTCAGAACATATCATTTTCTTATTCCATAAGAACAGCAAAAGAAGTGTCCTGCTCCCCACATTGCCAAACCAACACTCCTCCAGCCAGTGCAAGTATTTCCAGGGCACATGTACACTCAGGCTGTGCATCCAGGCAATTCCTGACTTTCCACATAAGCTGGGTTTTAGGTAGTGATCTCCACATGAGTGACTATAACCCAGCTTATCATTGTCACCCAAAGCCGCCCACCTGCCCTGCCAACACCTCCAGCAGAGCAGGATCCCAGCCAGCWCAAATTCCAGGATCTTCCCCAGTCATTCAGGACACAGCCAGAAAACAGAGACTGAGCCAAGGCTCTGTAAAATGGAGCATGTCGTAGGTGGGGAGGAGGGGAGACAGCTCTTTCAGCAAGTAATTTCAACTGCCTTGAGAAAACAAGCTGTTAAAATGATAGAAATAAATGGGTTGTTTGAGCAGCCTCAGAAACACTTTCAGAGAAAACTTCCAGGTAGGAAAATTGATTGCAAATACTTATTAACGGCTCCTTCATTATCAGAGAGATGTGATACATATGTTTACAAATTTTGATACCCATTTATTAATCCTACTTAACTGTTTAATTCTCTAAACCTTCCCAGAAGAACTGTCACCAAGCAACTCCYGAAACACAGCTTCCACTTCTGCACTGGCAGGCATGGGCACCAGAGGAGTCACTCAAGCATCTGCCTGTACTGAGGAACACATGGCATCAAGTGTTAGACTCCAAATGGCTCTTTTGATTCCAGTCTCTCAAAAAAAGGAGGAGCTCACTTTGGAGGATGTGATATGGTCACTTACCCACCTTTGTCTACTCAGGAAAGCCATCAGCCAAGAGACTGCAGGTCCTTCTAACCCAGTCTCCCACAGAAACCGAGCTTGATGCTAATGGCAAGAACAGAAGAGAAGGTGGAGGTGTTTTCCCAGGATGGTTCTCCAGCTCMTAGCAGCCCAGCACTTACAAACTCCCAAACTGTAAATTGCTTCTGGGCTGTGTTTAGGCTCATCATCAAGAGCTATCTTGCCATGAAATTGCCAAGTTCCTTTTTAAAGGTTCATTATATTTTTGGCTGCCACAACATCCTAGGACAACACATTTCCAGGACTGAATTAGTTCCCACACACACATAGCATGTAAAGTTATTTGATTTAAACCTGAAGTCCATTACTTTCTTACCCTGCAGGAAAAAATTACCTTCTAATCACCTTCTTGGGCAATTTTATCCATGTCTCAATTCTTCCTCATGATGCTTTCCCCAAGCTCGTAAGTCCTGACCTAGGCTACCCTCAGATGGAAGCTGTGACACCATCAAGTTATATAAAGCACAGCTCCTTGTACTTGACAACATCTTCTCTAGTAGCATCAGTGTGAGCAATGCCCTGTGCTGGGACAAGTGTTCTCCTCTGGGGCTCCTCCCTGGAGCTGCTCTTCCAATGGGGAATTGGAGGTCTGTTTATTTTAAGCAGGCAAGAGAGAGGCACAGGCAGAGGATGGGTGAGGAGGATCCCTGCCCCAGRWCACTGCTTCAATGAGACAAGATTCYCTYRGAGAARGCCTGTGCCAGAGGGACRMACAGATTGTCACCTCCCGGGTWCTTGGGCAGGAGTTTCTGTCCAAAGTAGAGGCATCATGCTGATGGCTGCAAGCTTCCACAGCCTCCATCATCCTGCTGGAAGCAGCAGGTCCTGCCGGCCCTTCTCCAGTAATCCTGCCTGGGGACTGCAATGTCCCAGCTAGAAACTGCTCTCYGAGTACACAAGAAGCAGTGATGTGGCTATGGTCTGCAAGCTCTACCTGCCACAGAGATCATGGCCAGTCCACCAACTTGTGTTTTCAGAAGCTGAAAGCCACAATGTGCTGCTRAGCCATGGATTCTTCATCATTAGCACCTTGTCTAAGAGTGCATGCAGCACAGCTGRGGTTTGCAGCAGAAAATGGGAAATATCCTCTCTCCTTATATGGCTRTTACTTCAGCAGAGCAAGAAACCCAGCAGGACCCACAGGTACAAACTGACAGGCACAGTACATCCCATGGCCTGCATTCCCCAGCAAACACCTCCTACCAACTCAAGCTCTAGAAAAGCAGTTACATCTTTCTATACACATTGCCTTGGTGTTGCAATTTTCATAGCAGTAAAGATACTGGGTTGCAGCAACCAGGTGTGTTTGGGCTTTCAGTGCTGCTGCAGGGTCCAAAAATGGAAGCAAACTCTTTGCCAAAAAAATCTCAAGTCATCTGTGTGCCAAAAACAGGCTTATGACACAGCCACACACCTTCCACAGACASTTTTACCAAATAAGCAAATTCATTAGTCCCAGAATGCCACAACCCGCATAATTTAATCCTAACCCAGCACATGTAAATCCCACTGAGAGGTGGAACAGAGCATCTCTGTCACCAGCAGTCAAGCTTTGGGCTTGTCTGTACTTCCCATTATTTCCCCCATAAGAGAATGCARTGGCAGGGCTTTTCAGACACACAGACCTCATCCCTCCCTCACTGCAACTGTGTGGTCCCAGGGGCCTTAATTATCCAGCATCTTTCTTGCAGGGAGCTGCTCTCTGGGAACATTTGCATGTTCGACTCCTCTGGACAAGTTCCGAGGCAGGCAGCTAATCCTCTCCCAGGTCTCAATGTCATATCAATTTTCCCCTTCGAAGCTGAACTCTCTCCATCAGGGTTTTTAAACTAATGAGACGTACTGAGGCCTTCAACTCTGGGAATATCAAATGCAGTGGGATTCAATTTCGTTTGATTTTCATGTGGTTTTCCCTTTGTAATTAACACCAGAAAGCATGCAACTTCTCTTCATCCCACCACTGGATACCATCTCTGCTCAAGACAAACATGTCAAGAAAGGTGATGCTTCTACCCTACACTGCCAAAGGCATAATAATTTTTTTTGCTTCCTTCCCTCRCCATGAACATAATCCACATCCTCAAGGTAATAGTCAGACCCTTAAATCTCCAAGAACAGTGGCATAGATCCCTCAGGTTCACAGGTACAGCAGCCCCTCCTACTTCTTACTCATAAGTATTATGCTCCAGAAATACTGGTGCATGGGCACAAGCTCTGAAAGGATTTAATGG
>NW_026623647.1:643037-656248 GCF_030028575.1 Malurus melanocephalus | reverse complement strand
TTTTTTTATTATAAAGCTGGTAACTATTTTTGAAGCTGCTCAGAAATTTGACATTTTAAAATCAGCTGAGGAGGCGTGGCATTTACTGGGCAATACCTGTGTACAACAGCACTTCTCTTGTGTGTTAGTGACCTGTAGAGAGAGAAATTGTGATTCTTTCCAGGCCCTAAAGCTGCTGCAGCTCCACCAGAGAGTGAGGGTGAGCATGGAAGAGAATTTACTGCCCTTTCCTTGGGTCTCTGTACTAAGACTGATCAACCTTTTTTGTAAGCACACCCAAAACTGAAGTTTGCCACAGTTAGGATGTTGTGTGTGAGTCACTGATGATTTATTGCACCTTTATTTCATCACCCTTTTTCAGCTCCATGTCAGGGACAGGTTCCTTCTGTCTTTCCTGTAAGTCTGTGACTTTTAGTAGCTTCTCTTCCCTGTTTTACAGAAGTCATGATGTCTGTATTTTTTATCACCTTTGACTGGGTAGTGCATAGCTGTAATGTTCCCTAACCATTGATATAATTCTTTTTCCAGCAGAAAAAATGAACAGAACAAGTAGGATACAATAAGGCACTCTGAATTCAGCCTGCTTTCCTTATTTCACAGGTTTATAATTAAATAGACATGTTTTCAGGAAACCATATATAGTGAGAGATGCATGCATGATAAATACTACCAATTTCACAGTAATTAAGGTTTAATTGGAGGTTTCCCTGTGATCCAAGAAGATGCCCCACATTTCTGAGAATGTCTAAATTACAAATAATGATACAAGAACTCTAATGCCATGATAATTTTAACCATTTCCTTAAGTTTACAGCTGTTTGTCCATCTGCAGAGAGAAGAGGCTTAACTTTCGGGGTAAGTGAGGTAAGGTGGCACAGGGCTGGGTGCACAGGGGATGGCATTTTCAGCAGTGACATTTCCTGCAGCGTGGGATTGTGCAGGACCCACCTGCCCAGGTGAGTGTGGAGAGCTCTGTGCTTGATGTGCAATGGGGGATTTAAAAATTACAGTGCTTGTGCCAGGATTTTTGCACAGCAGGGCTTTAGGTGAGGACAGGCCAACCTGTGTTCAAATGCAGCATAAGGAGCCAAGAGGAAAAGGTTTAGGTACTATGGGTTGACTCTAATCTTTAGATTTTTGGGAATGCTATGTGAGCAGTCCCATCCAAGGCTTGTTACTCAGTTTTTGGGGAGGTTTTTTAGCTGTGATATTTCCCTGCTGATGGAAGTTGCCAGGCTGATGAATTTAGGAGATGTTTGTTGGAGGGATGAACAGGGAGGGCAGCACCTTGAGTTCTGCTCTGCTGTGCTGCCTTTTATTTTCCCAGTGTAAAAGCCCTCCCAGTTAGGATTTCCCACAGGATGACAACTGGGGAGGATTAAAACTGGATTTTAACAGCACAGATCAGCCCTCTCCTGCAAATCTGTGGTCAAACCCTGCATGTTCCCCTCTCCCACTGGAGTCTGGGGAATGGTTGTGCCAGAGACCAGCAGGGACAAGTCAGAGCTCCCTCATTTTGTGTGGTGGTGTTAGTAGATGCCATAGGGCTCTGAGAGAAAGGGAGTACATTCTTTAAAACTTGCTTTCAGGAATTCAGTCATTTTCCTGGATCAGCTGAGAGAAACCTGCCCAGTGCTGCTGCAGGTCTAGTAGGGCGAGCCCTGTGGAGAGGCCTCGTAGCCACTGCCTGATCTTACCTTGTTCAGCCCCTTCAGAAACAACTTTCCTTGTGAAACACAGTTTATTTTCCCTTTGTTTTCCTGCTCAGCTTATTTACTGTTATTCTCTGGAAGCAGCTGGGTTGCACCCTGTTTGGTTTCCTCCTGGGAGTTTCCCTGTTCTGAAGTTAACAGAGGACTTGTACAAACAACACGAGCAGCGTTTGGGCTGTGATATGGTACCACACTGCTGTGAAAGTGCTGAATAAATGCATAACAAATCTGGCTTTTACTGCTCTGCAAAAGTACTGTATGGTTTAACTTGAGCACTTATGTACTGTTTCAATCCAATAACAAAATTAAGTTGCCAAAAAAAAAAAAAAAAAGAAAAAGTTGTGAGTGCTTTCTAGTTTGCTGTGATGCATTTGGTGCTCTAATTTCGAGCAAACACATTGGAGTGTTGCCCAATTATGGCAGATTGGAATATGAAGAACAATATATCTAATTTCCCAGGAGAGCCAGTGTGCTGATGTTTAGGCGCAGCATCTTTCAGTGAAAATAAAAATCCTCATGTTGTGTCACTGTTTAACTTCTTTGCTCCACTTTGAGAGAGATAGGAGTTAAGTCTGGGTGAGTTATAGGTAAGGCCCTTCACCTTGAGGTGGAATTGGTGGGACTGATCCTTTACACTCGAGAAATAAGACTTAAGTTCCTTAAAAAAAATTGTATTCTCACTGTCCATGTTGCTGCACAGCAGTGGTGTGTAATTTGAAGTTGTGGGGGGGTTTTCCTTCATAAAATAGCTTTTGTTTGTCTTTTTTATTCTACTCCCATGGTGTGACTTCCTATTTTTTGTCCTTATTTCTACACGAGTGATGGGAATATATTCTGTGCATATTTGTTTTTTCTTGATACAGATATTTCAAGGTCTCCATTTAGAGCAGAGCCCTAAACCAGCTGTGCTGGTGGAGCTGAGTGTGCCAGTGAAGATGGGCACCATTCCCATCCAGCCCTCTCGTCCCCAAACCCAGTGGAGGCCTGTCCCTTCTGTTCCTGCTCAACCAGCTCTGCTGCTGCTTGAGCCCAGAAAAATTCCCAAAAACTCAATTCCCTGATGGAAAAATGCACAGGAGCTCGTTTGGGCAAGGTGAGGGCAGGAGGGAGTGAGAGACCCGGACAGCTGAGGTGTGAGGCAGCGCAGGGTGGGCTGAGCTGGAAGCTTCATCCTGCAAGAATGTGCCTGGGGCTGCCTATCAATTTAAAAAAWAAATAAATTCCCYMAAAACAGCTAAACCTGGTACCTACACTGCACAAAGCAGGTCTGTGTGAGCATCCCCCATCTCCTTGGCAACAGAAGCAGACAGGGAGCAGAGAAGGTTGTGTGTAGTGGATGAGTGTGGTCAGCAGTGACCATGGAGAAAGTGAGGAGAGGGCTCAGCCCCCAGTGGCAGCATCACGTTCCTGAGATGGGAACTGCTGGCTCGGAGGGTTTGTAGGCTTGGATGGATTCTTCTGTGAGCTTGTGAAGTTGCTGTGCCAGTGTGGAGGAAGGTCAGGAGGTGTGGGATCCCCTGGGCTCCTCCTGGCGTGGGCTACCCCTGCTCCCAGCCCACTAATTTATGGAGAGATACAAATATAAATGTATCATGTGTGTCTGCATATCTATTTGATATATATTTGTGTATAAATACACACATACACAGGTATTTATAGAAGTCTGCTTTATATGTGTGCAAGATACACATTTTTCATCAGGCAGCAGGACCAGCTCTGTGACCCACCAGCTCCCCTGTATCCCTGATCCTAACAAAAACTGGTTTTGCAGAACTGGGGAGTGTCCGTGTCACCCAAAGCCGCTTAGAGGTGTAAGAGGGAATAATTTTGTAGTTGTCCAGCAAAAGATGTTTCATCCTGCACATGCAAACTGCAGTGGGATGCTCCCTCTGAGGATGGGGATGCCAAGGAAAGTTTTCAAGAACCGCTGGGATTTTTTCCCCTGATATCCTGTGAACATTTTTGTTGTATTTTGTGGCTGGATTTGGAAAGCGAATGGGGTGAGAAAGTGTGAGAAGCTGAGAGAAAAGAAAAATCCAAGTGTTGACAAAGTAGTTGAGCACTCAGCAGGRGTTTAATGGCAGAGAGCCGGGGCCGTGCAGAGCCGGGCGAAGGGGTCGGTGCTGGGCTCTSCCTGCCCTGCTGGTGAGGGAGAAGGAAATAATGACTCCTGGGAAAAATAATATAAAAAGGTGAGAATCGTGGAGGCAGCCGGTCCTTGTTTTTCCGTGCCTTCACCTGCCAGAGGGGATTAACACCGACTGCATCCCATCCCTGCCTCAGCCGAGCTCCTGCTGAGGGAGGGCACGGGAACCCACCGCTGGGAAACGCTCTGTAATTGCTGTTATTTCATTAGGAAGGAGCCGGATCCGTGTCTCCCAGCGCAGAGAAAGGCTGGGGAGCCCTCACGGGCGGCCGGCTCGCCTCGACGGGCGGCAGAGGGTGCTCTGAGCCCGGCTACGCCGCTCCCGAGCGCTCCGTCCCGGCTGCGTCCGTGCTGCGTACCCGCTCCATCCCCGCTCCGTCCCGCTCCGTTCTCTCTCCGTCCCCGTCCCCGTTCCATTCTCATTCCGTCCCCTCTCCATCCCCGCTCCATGCCCTCTTCCTCCTCTGTCCCCGTTCCATCTCCGCTCCGTCCCCTCTCCGTCTTCGCTCCGTCTCCTCTCCATCCTCTCTCCATCCCCACTCCGTCCCCGCTCTGTCCCCACTTCATCCTCTTTCCATCCCCTCTCCGTCCCCCCTCCATCCCCTCTCCATCCTCTCTCCGTACCCTCTCCATCCCCTCTCCATCCCCTCTCCATCCCCTCTCCATCCCCTCTCCATCCCCTCTCCACCCTCTCTCCATCCCCTCTCCACCCTCTCTCCATCCCCTCTCCACCCTCTCTCCATCCCCTCTCCACCCTCTCTCCACCCTCTCTCCATCCCCGTTCCGTCCCCTCTCCATCCCCTCTCCATCCTCTGTCCGTCCCTTCTCCATCCCCTCTCCATCCCTCCCCAGGGAACCAGCCCTGCTCAAACCACAGGCCACAATGGGGCAATGCTTTTCTGCTTTATGCAAAGTATGAATTATTTATTTTCTGACTGCTAAATAATGGAAGGTGGGAAGGGGAGAAAAGGGGATGTAGCCTGGATGATGTGGCAGGGAAAAAAAACCAACCTCCAATTAAAACAAATAAATTTAAAGACAAGGAATGAGGAGACAGCACCGTGTGCTTCAGTAGGCTTTGATCAGAATGGCTGCCCCAGACAATTTATTGATGTATTTAATTCTTTTTGGAGGGCACAGTCACTGAGTGGAGCAAATGTCTGTGAGCTGCAAGAGCAAAGGCAGGTACAAGCTGAGGGAATTAGTGGAAGTGCGGAAGAAAATGAGACTGTCGATTAGAAACATTTACAAACAGGACAGAGATGTTCAAAGGGAACTTCTGGTGATGGCAAGATGTAAGAAAATCAGTGTCAAGAAGCACAGTGCACACAGAATCAACATTTTAACCATCAGCTCCTAATTTCCCCCCTTCTTTCAAGTGCTGCAATTCCTACAAGTTGCAAATGCATGGGGMTCCACAGGAGATGGGGAGATGCATTTGAGAGGGTGGAGGTAAGCTGAGCCAGGAACTGTGGATGCTGGAGGTAAAAAATCCCAACTATCCCAGGAATGTGCTTTGGGAGTGCAGGGCTGTAGAGAAGGATCTGTCCAGGTTCCTGTCACCATCAGCCCCACTGCTGCTTCCTGAGCCTGCCCTAACCCTAATTCCTGCCCGAGGAGGAGCAGGCTGGTGGGGGCTTCCCAGCTGCCTGAATCCAGCCAGGATCCCTGTAACTCCTGRCCCTAAATCCCAGTTAATCTGTGTTGAGCTGTGCATCTGTGGGATTTTCCTCCCCTCATCCATCACTGAGGGATGCAGTGATGGAGAGAGATGGGCACAGGGCCAGGCTGTGGGGACAGCAGTGGGGTGACCCTGCTTCCATCCATCCATCCATCCATCCATCCATCCATCCATCCATCCATCCATCCATCCATCCATCCATCCATCCATCCATCCATCCAGCTGCTGGCAGCAATCAGAGGGGTCAAGCCTGCCCTTTTCCCATCTCCTCGGTTCCCAAGTCACTGTAAACCCCCAAGATGCTCCCAAAGCCACTGTCTGATGTCACCCTGTGGCCCTGGCTGTCAGCACTGTCATGTCCCAGCCATGGCTGCTGCATCGATTCCAGGTCAAGCCACCCCACGGGCAGCGCCGTGCYGGGGAATCGCTCTTTTCTAGGTCGTTAAGTCCTTTGCTCTTTAATTCTTCGCCTCCTGAACACCCCCAAGGTATGYTATAATCACCCCAAAATGCAGCCACTAATTGTTTGGTGTCCCCGTGGGGGAGGAAGAGCGGAGTCACATTAAATCACAATAATCAAGAGCTTCTGTAACAAATGAACTCAAACCTGCTTGACAGGAGGGAGCGGCGGCGCTGCCTCGCGCTCGGYGCGGGGCCGTGTTCGGTCGTAATCTTATTTGTAATCTAATCAATATGTTTACTGAAGGGGAGAATATCATCAGGTATTACTTTAAGACACTTAGGGGATGTGACAGCTCTCACAGCTCAAATGTAAACAGGTTTGTTGGCTGTGTTTGCTCWCGGGGAGGATTTGCTGTGTCCAAACGGGGCTGGTGGGGACCCCATCAGCTCGGGGTGTGCCCGAGCCCCTCCTCATCTCCCATCCCACCATCTCCACCTGAGTGCCCAGGCCCTTTCCCAGGCTTGTTGCAAGCACAATCTTCTTCCTTCCAATCTTCTGTGGCTGATGGTGAACCTTGCCCTGAGCCAAGCCCACATTTCCTGTCCCATGAGACTTTTAGTGTGTGTGCCTTAGGAAAGTTTGGAGTTTTTATTAAAACCTTGCCCCATAACATCCATAACAAACAATTAGGCTCTAATGCACCCAGTGGAGGAGTTTCCCCCTTACCCCAGGCAGTTAGAAGGTGCYTTTTACCCTGAAACATGAGGGTTATACATATAAAAGTGTATAATGTTTCCCTTATAAAATTTTTATCCTGTCTAATGTATCCCAAAGCTCTTTAAAAACTGAAAGCAGAAACCTTGGGGGTTTGACTGCAGTGGTGGGGAAAGGGATGACTGCTTGGGTGAAAGCAGTCCCTGCAGAGTGACAGTGAGGGGGACACTGTGTCTGTCCCASCAGGGCAGGAACATCATCCACGACAGCAGAATGGGACTGTCCCCACAGGGCTTGGCCAGATGTGCCCACTCCTGAAGCAGCTTTTGGGGTCCAGAGCCCATGGCATCACACAGACACACCCCCAGCCCCCGCTGCAAAGCACATTRCATGTGAGCTAAACTGACAGGGAAGCTGGTAGGGAAAAAAAAAATTGACAGGAAAAAGAAATGCTGCCTGTTTAATTATTTAAATTAAGACTTATTTGAAAGCTGTGTTTGCAGCAAACATTCCCCCTCTCTCCCCTTTATTTTTTAATGAGTTGGGGTTAGGGTTGAGAGAGTCAAAGAGCCCCAGGCTCCAGGAACAYTGGGGCTGGAAAGGGCCTGCCCAGACCATCCTGACAGGGCCCCAGAACTGCTGCTCCTCCCTTTCTGAGCAGGAAGCCCATGGTGATGATTTTAGGGTTAGGGTGGGGGTTAATCTTAGTGTTAGGGTCTGGTGCATTGAAAAGGGGGAAAAAACAATCCATTAAACCCCCCACTGCAGTTTCATAACATGTTTAATTAAACAGGTAGGAAAAAAGCCTTCATCCTCTGCTTCCAGAGCAGACAGCATCAGCATTCCTTCCCAGGCATGATACCCCTGCCTGTGGGAAATCCTSCTTGGGGTTTCCAGCGGGGCTGGGGTAACCCAGGAGGGGTTTGGGGTGCAGAGCAGAGAGCTCAAAGAGCTTCTGCCTGTGGAGAGCTTTTCCCTGCATGCTCAGTGCTGACTCTGCAGAGAAATGGATTCATCCCTTCCCTAGATCAAGGAAAAAACCCACCACATCTCTGCCTGTATGCACCTCCCAGGGCCAAACCCTGATCCTGCTGAAGGGCCAGAGCTGGCAGTGCCTCGGTGCAATTCCAGCAATCCCTGTGGTGGGTGGGCTGGGMTGGCATTTGCAGACAGAGCTCAGTGGCTCTCTGGCATTGCTGTGGCTGCAGGGGCTTGGCTCTGGCTTTTGCACCTGTGCAGCCACTGAAAAACGGTCCAGGAATGGGGGAAAAACTAAATGAACTGGTCAAAACACCCTTATTTTCCGAGGTGGGAGGGAGGCTGTGTGCGTGGGCACCAGGGAAGTGAGGCCATGCACACCTTGGGYATCATCTGYGTGTCCTGGACACTGCTCRGGGTGAGCTGGGTTARACTTTGGGACARGCTCCCCAGRSAAATGGTGGAARTGTTCAAAAAATGAGYGAATGTGGCACTTCASAACAYRGTTTAGTGGGCAAGGTGGAGTTTGGTTGGACTTGATGATCCTGGAGGTGTAATTTTTTACGTTTTCCAAGTGTAATGATTCTGTGATTCCATGAATGCCTCTGCTGCTGCTCAGAGAGGAGCTGGTGCAGGGCTCCTGAGGTGGCCTTTTGTGGGATTTTCATGTTGTTTGTCTTGGAAGTGGCATGGGGTTTTTTTTGAATAACATAAAGAGTGATATAAAATACAGCCCACTTATCATAGATGACAGAACAGCTACAAAATCCAGTGTTTCAGGAGAGAAATGCCAACACAACAGCCCGGAGGCACTTGGAAGAGCCGATGGATGAAGGGTGGAAGGCTGTGCTGGGGCTGGAAGCTGCTTCCCCCTGCCAGGGAATGGGGTGGGGATGGCATTTCTGGCACAGGGAAGTGGGTCCAGGTGCCTTTGGCTGCTCAGGGCAGGGGGGATGTGGACAGGGAGCAGAGGAGAAGCACCAGGGTCGGGTGGGTTTCCACAAAGTGTTGTAGGGATGCTCCAGGGCTGATGCTGCAGCCAGRGCACCCCCTGCCAGCTGCCATCTCTCCACAAAAGTCAAATAAATGCCTTGGCAGCTCGTCCCYCTGCACATTTGGCTGCTGTGGCAGCCTGGGGGTGCTGGTCCCTTAATTTAAGGGATGCTGGAGGGCAAACGCAGGACAGGCGTGTTATTTCAGGGATGTTTCTGCAGCAGATCTGCCAGAGGCAGGTGGCTCCTTGCCCCTCAGACACACTCCACTCCCCTCAGACTGATTCTCCTTCTGGAATGGGACCCCAAAACCCYTCTGGATCCATCAGGAGCCGCTGCCACCCTGTGCAAGGCAGAGCTCGGAGCTTGTGATCCTGCAGCCGGCAAGCAGGGAGCAGTGTCCCCACGCTGGTTCCTCTGCAAACCCTCGGCTGGTGTGTGGTGACAATTCCCCATCAGAAATGCTGTCCCCGGGTGCTCTGACCACTGTCCCTCTGTCCATCCTCACTGCAGGGATGCTTTGCTGCTCCCACACCCTCCCATGTGCTGGGAGGATCACCCCAAGTTCTCCTGTGCAGGGAGAGGACTTTGCTTTCTCTCTGTTATTATCAGAGCCACACTGAGCTCAATCCTGCTGATATTACAGCGTGTGTGTGTGTGTGCCTGGAAAAGATGTATGTGGATGTTAACATTGCCAGTTGTCACCGTGCTATGAGGGATGTCGTGGAAATAGAAATGGAGAAAATATAATAGATCCTTCAGATCTGCAGCCTTAATAGCTTTACAGCACATCTAATTATTATATATCTATCACATCAATATACTGCAGCACTCGTGGTATTTTTATTTAGCTCCATCTGGTGTATGATAACACACTTCTGGTACCAAAACAAGCAGGAATTGGAAAGGAATTTAATACACAGTTCTGCAGAGAAGCCCCTTAAAACACATCCTGAACTGAGCACGTGTTGTGAAAAACCAACACCGCAGTGTGGACAGAGAAAGCACTTGTGGGTGGAAGGGAGGGATGTGGGAAATTAAAAGTACACCCAGGCAGACCCTGCTCCRGGTCTGCTGCCTGTAAATCCGATGCTGATGCCGTGTTTGCCATCTCCTGGTATTCAGTGTGTGCTCTGGGAGCTGAGGGGTGGGATGATTCCGGGTTTTCTTTAGCTTAGAGAGAGATATAGGGGTGAAAAGGACAGGCACAGAGGCACTGGAGACTGAGAGAGGAGAGGGGAAGGGGCCAGCAAACACCCCCTGGATGTGGGAATGTGGGAATGTGGGAAGGAGAAATGCTGAGCCCTGCTCAGTGAAAGCTTCTTTGCCAGGACATTCTGACTTCCTCAGCTGGGTGGGAATCACTTAATGGCAAAACTGACAAAATAAAAATGACAAAATAAATTCCCTGCTCGTTTTCCCCTCTGCTCCCCAGGCCAGGGCACAGTGAGTGGATGTGCCAGCCATTGTGGCCCCGTCACTCCACGCAGAAGGAGAAACACTGGAGCACACATTTCAGAGGGAGGAAAGGGGCTTTGTGAAGGGAAAAAACATTCCCCAGCTGTGTGGGGTGCAGGAGATGATGCACATGCTCCCAGCTTCCCTTTCTGGGGAAAACACTTGTGAAACCTTTGCATCCACCAGTGCTGAAATCCTCCTTCCTCCTGATCTYRCAGAGATTCACCTCTGCTCTCCCARATGAGCCCTRGAAAACKTGATTGCAYTGAACAACCCCAGTAATGAACCCCAAATGATCTGTTTGTAGCCAGGCTGGCCATGAGCAGCCCAACTCCCCAACCCTCCAGGATTTGGGGCTGCTGAAATGGAAGTTTTGAGGGAACAGGGGCTGTGCCATGGAGGAGCACAGTGACAGGAGGTGAAGGGTGGAGGTGACACAGGCAGGGGAGGGAAGAGCTCCCCGTTTTGGCATCTGTGAGTTCAAGTGGAATTTTCTAAGGAAGTCTCCCTGTGCCTCACTGGCAGCACATCAGTGGCACCTCTGAGGATGGGAAGGACATTTACATCACAAGCTCCTATTTGGAACTCACCTGTAGCCCCACGCAGCAGGTCCTGCCCTGGAGGCAGGGATGTGCCCRACTAACCTGTCCCACAGCAGGTGACAGGGGGGCTGTGCTCTATTTTCTGCAGGATTACTTYTAATCATATGTTTTCCTCCAAACAAAGAATTGCCAGCTCGGTACTTAGAGATCAATGCATTTTATTTATCATCTCCAGTCAGGCACTGTTTCCTATTAAYGTTTTCCACACTTTACAGTCTAATTAAGGTCATCCGACCAGCAGAATGCTGCTGTGTGTGTTTTAAACTACTGTACCTAATTATTTCTTTTAAACCTTCCTAGGAGTAGCCTGTSCCTGAGCAGCAGGTCCCTGCTGCAGGCTGGAGGCTCAGCACTGGCTCCCTCCTGCTCCTGGGCAGCAGTCAGCACATGTGGGGTCATTGCATATGTTCTCTGATGCTTTTCTGTTTGTTTATTTGTTTGTTTGTTTGCAGAATATTTTAATTTTTTTTTTGTTGTTGTTTAAGATTTGGGAGCTCAAAAAAAGCCCTGAGCACTGCTTGCCATCAACCCACACTTTCAGCAGGAGCAGCAGCAGGGTCTTTTATGAGGTGTGACCTCTGAGCAGTGGGGAAGCCCCACCTGAGCCTGTCCTAAACAAAGGTGGATCTCCTTTAGTTTGTTTTGATGCCGTCCCCACACTCTCAGCTCTGGAATCATTGAGCTTCAATCAYCTGATTTCACTGCAAATAGCCTCAAAATTCTTTGAAAGGCCCAGCTTCCCCTAAACAGATTGTGGGACCTGCACCTACCTCCCTGCTACCTTTAAATCAAACTTCTCAGAATAAATCACCCCGCAGAGCCATATGTTCTGTGCCACTTCCCTCAGTGTGCTGTGTAACTCATCGATGCAGGCTCCCCCAGATATATGGATGTTGCCAAAAAAAGTGACTGCTGGACCAGCCCTCCTTCCTCTTCAGCAAAAACGTGCTTTCAGCTTTTCAGCTGGAGAGGGTGGCTCAAAAGGTGACCSCACATGAGAAAATCCCTTGAATTTTGTTCTGCAGGCTCCATTCTGTGAATGGTGCAAGGACAATCCTTCAGGCCTGTCCCACTGAGGATTTTTCATGGCTTTCAGTCTGTGTTTCCGTGTAACACTCTGCTGGATGAAGAAATTGGAGTGTTTTGAGCAAAAGGCACTGAGGGCGTCAATAAATTTTTGCTGCCATGGAGGAGACAAATGTGCTCGGTTTCCATCTGAGGGGAATGGGATCTGCCAGAGCYTGGCAGGTTTCATCTTCATCAGYATGGACAGAGKSAATGGGACCATCAGAAATSCTGCTCTTCTCCTGGTGGCCCCATYCTGGGATGGGCACAGAACAGCTTGGGCTGGAAGGAGCTTTAGAGGTGAGGCTCTCATGGGTTTTATTTCACAGCCTCCTTTATCCTACATTGGGTTTGCCCTTTTTCCTGGGGCTGGCAGCCCATTTGGGGTCTGAGGAGGTGCCAGAGCCCAAAGTGTCCCCGTGCTCAGCCCGGGCAGTGCCAGGCCCTGCTGAAGGGGCACCGCAGAGCGCAATTACAGCTCTGGAATTTGCTTTGCTGTGAATCCCTTCCAGGACCAGCTAATATATGCTCTGATATTGGCACTGCTCTCCCTAATATTCCTGCCAGCCAATTCTCTGCTCTGCTTGAATATTCATGGGAAGCGAATGTGAGGAGAGGAACAGCCTAAATGAGGTGAGCTCGTTTGAAAATTCAGCTTCCAAATTCAGTGGCTATTTCTTGCAGCACTCACCCAAGCGTTAGCTCCCATACTATTAATTTGAGTCTGTGTTTCGGACTTCTGAGCAAATTTTCTCTGTTTTTCCCTCGCTGCATCTGCAAACTCTTCCTTCCCTTGAGATCAGCAGCTTTGTATAAAAACAGCAGCTCTCCTAGATGAACTTTGCAGTCAAAGGATTTGTTTTCACTGGTTTTTATTTAAATTATTCTGCCTTCACCTCCCCGTGCATGGTTCAGAGCCTGTGGTGGCTCTGAGCTGGGATTGAAATGATTCTTGCTTAGGCAAACTCTCATTTGGACTTGTCAAAGGAGTTCGGTGTGTTTGTAATTAAGTGCCTCTCACACCTTCTTTAACCTCACTTACAAGGAGTCGAAGCGTTAAAAAAGCCTGCAAGAGGCAGGAGAGGCTCATTTGCACCTTGAAATGCCAATGTTTTGGGAGATCAATGCTGCCTGTATGGAACAAAACCATAAGCAACTTTCAAGTGCTTTTTTTTTTGAATGTAGTGTCTCCTTTGCATATTGGATTTATGTCTGATTATATGGTGACTAAGGTGTGAGATAATAGGAAAACAGCCTCTGAAGCATTAACTCCTTCACACAGGAGTGTGCTGCGGCTCCAGCACAGCTCGGCTCTGCTTTCTTGTGCTTCCTCTCCCCTAAAAATAATCACACCCGACCGGATAACGGGAGAGAAACAGAACTGTTACAAAGCCGAGCGCAGGAAGTTTCTACTGTATCGGAATTAGGGTAATTAGTGTTTGCATTAGGCTGTTCCTCAG
>NW_026623647.1:638540-641662 GCF_030028575.1 Malurus melanocephalus | reverse complement strand
TTTACTTCAAACTGTGAAAAATGTCCAAATCACAGGCATGGCCAGGGAGCCTGTTTCACCCCAGCTCAGTTGCTTTCCCAGTTGCTTTTCCAAAGAAATACAGATCAATTATTTTTCTGTCTATGCAGCAATTGCTCCTAATTGCTGCCTCCATTGTGTGCCTTCTGGTTTGGAGCATGTTTAATGGGAGATTTGTGCTCATCTTGAAAGGATTCTGGCTCTAATGATCAGGAAGAGTGTCAGTGAGCTGGAAGTTCACAAAGCAGCGCCCTTATTTCTGATTTCCAGCATGAACTTCTGCTRTTGGCAGCTCCTGCAATTTAACACTGAGGGGAGCCCAGAGCTGGGCAGAGAGGTTTCAGGGTGAGTGGTGGTTCTGCTGTCCCAGGGAAGGTGGGAGAATYRGGCAGACACRGAAATCACRGACTCATGGAATTATTATGGCTGGAAAAGACCCCCAAGCTCAACCTTTGAATGGACACCACYGWGCCCACYAAAWCATGTCACAGAGGGAATGCTGATGKCCACAGCAAGGACTGGACAGAARCTGGRCTTGMTGACCCCTGTGTGTCCCTTCCAGCCCAGGATATTCTGATTCTCTGAGCCCTTCACTCCAGCACAAGCACAAAATATCAGCAGCTCCTCCGCTCGCTGCAGAGGCTTTGCCTCAGCATTTATGTAACAGCAGGAGAAACCCAAATCCTGGGAGAATGCCTCCTGTGCCCAAAAAGTTCATTTTGAGCCAGGTGGGAGCGAGGTCACCGTGTCCCAAGGTGGTGTTTGGCAATGGGAACAGAACTCCTGCCAGGATAACGTGGTGAGACACCCAGCAGGGACAGCTCTGGGTCATGGTTGGGATAGGATTGCAGAAGGATGCTGCTGTGGGTTCCATGGGCAATGCAGAGCAGATGAAACGGGATCAGCCAGGCACTCTGGRGGAAAACCCTGTGAGGGAGGCACAGGGCTCCTCAGCTCAGGGCTGAGATTTCTGAGATTTGAGCTGGGGGAGAGCTCACTTTTGTGACCCACAGCTTGCTCCAGTGGTTCTCCTTTGGCAGGGGGGATTTGGATACAGAGCTTTGATTCCTGTGGTGGGACAGCCAGAGGTTGGGAAGGGCTGCAGGAAGGCAGTTCTTATCCCTGTGCCAAAAGGGAAACACCACTCCTGCAGCCTCACACCCTGATTTCATCAGAAACTCCACGGAAATGGGAATGATTGTCTGTGATTAGATGGGTTTGGGGGGAGAGCTTTGATCCTGTCAGCAGAGACGGGAGAGTGATGGAAAGAGAAATGAGCGCAAAGAAAAGAGAGGGGAGGAGGGAAACACCATCAAGATGGTTCTGACAGACGGGGAGGAGGTGAGGGATGCGGCAGGAGATGCTCAGACAGGCAGGGGGAGGACAGGAGCCTTGTGCTTGGTCCAATCATCCCAAAATTCAGTGTGAAGCATCCAGGGGCTCGTGGGKGCTGAGGATGGCTCTGGGTGTGCAATTTCCTGGGAAATGAAGGATAAACAAACCCAGTGCAAGGCAATATCAGCCCTCCCTCTCAGCCTTCCTCTCTTTGCTGGGGGGTTCTGTGTGTGTGAGGTCTCACCTGAGACTTTCTCCTGCACCTGGCTTCTCCATCCACCATGGGTCCCAGAGGATGAAGCAAAACCTATCTGGATCAAATCCTTTTGTAAACACAGCCCTGACACCCCCTCATTTTAATACAGCACTTCCTGCTCTCTGCTGGAGGTTTTGTAGTGGAGGCTTCTAAAAAAAAAAAGGAGAATTTCTGACATTATTTACAGTTAAAAAGATTGGGTTTGACATTATTATGGCTGAGACAGTAAATATGACTTATGGCAAATCAATTTAATGTGTTTGACTGCGACATGGGCGCTGCCAGGGGTTTGATTGGGAATTGATGGGGTGATTTGGGCTGGGAGATGCCATCGGCTGTCCAGGCTGGAAAATCACGGATCTCACAGCGTGCTGAGAGCTCAGCCCATCCTGGCCCACCCTGCCATGCCTTTCTGCTCTTCCCAAACCTCGGGAATTACCATCGGGGGCTGTCAGCAGGCTGATGCCATCCCTCCGTGCTGAGCTGGCATTTTCACAGCTTTGCCAAACTTTCGGGTTTGTTTTCTGTCCCTCCCCCTTTTCCTTAGAGCCCATTCGGATGTCTGAAAACAGAGATGTACAAAACTGAAATTATGCTGCAAGGAGAGGCGGTGGAGATAAGGGGAGGGGGCGACGAGGGGAGCTCGAAAGGCATCTTTTCTATTTTTTTTAAACTTTTTCGCTGATGGCAAGTGGTAAGCATGTTTTATTTATGTGTTCTGAGATCTGCCAGCGTTATGTTTTTCTCCTGACTGATGCCTTGGCTGCAATGACAGCTTACACCGAGCCTGATTTACCCTCCACAGACTCCCCCCACAGACTGACAATGAATTATTCTGCACCTTGAACTGCTCCTTAGTTAATGCAATGCAAATTTGGCTCCTTTATTAAAAAAAAAAAAAAAAAATTAAATGTGCAGATTATTTTTTTCAATGAAAAGGGGGCTGGAGGCTTTTCCGAGATGGTAAAAATAAGGCACCTTATGAAATTTTAGTGAATTCTACCTTCTATCTTGTGTTGGGTGATGGTGATTGCTTTCTCTTTTTGCTGCTTGAGGACCAATGGGTTTTGCCTGTGAGAGCCATGCTGTGCATTCCCAGTGCCTGCTCTCCTTTCCCATGACATTTATGAAAACTCATTTATCTGTTTGTCTCCACAACACTTCCTGGRGTGTCCCAAACCACACCTGAACAAAGCTCAGGGTGTAAAATCAGAGAGAAATTAGAGGATGTTCACTGCCAGCTGCCAGGCTCTGTAGGAAACGCTCATCCTGCGTGTCCATGYGTGTTCAGGAGAAACTTTTACCACCAGGAAAGTTCGTGCTGAGGCCGTTTTGTGGTTCCAGGCAGCTCCTCCTGACAGAGCACGRCTTCAGCCCTGCTTCAATCTCAGCTGGGGAACTGCTTTGGCAAAATCATCGCTAAACGAGGTTTTTAGCAGCGTGGGGTATGGAAGGCATCCAGGACTGTGGTTTTCCAAGGTAACAGCTGAGGGAAAGAAAGAAAAGAAAAAAA
>NW_026623647.1:637661-638467 GCF_030028575.1 Malurus melanocephalus | reverse complement strand
ACTGAGCTTTTGTTAAGTAATTAAAGAATTCCGGCTTGCTGGAAAGCCCCAGGGCTGTGCTTCTGTCGCTGATCGGAGTCTTTGTTTGCACAAGGCTGGTAAACAATTTGCAATTCTTGGCAATAACCTGAATTATGTCCTACTAAAAAAAACGAAAAAAAGAAAAAAAGAAATTGAAAAGTCTGGGTTTGTATCATTATTTCAAGGCAGGGAGAGGAATGAAGGGAGGCACTTCTGATGGGCTGCATGCACTGAGGTTTGTGCAGAGATGCCCTCACTTCTCTAGCTCCTTCCAAAGATGCTTTTGGGTAAAAGATCAGCAAGAGCAGAGAGCCCAGCAGAGCTCAGCACAGGAGTTCCTGCTCTCAGACTGGGTTTAGGCACTGATTTAAGCAGGGGGCTCACTGCACAGAGCATTGATGTGCTCCCTGTGTGCCCTGGCTGTGCTCAGAGCTGAGAGATTTGCATGGAAAATCTGCTCTAGGAGCCTCTGCACCCACATCCTTGATTAGGCAATGCCCCATGTTCCTGCTCTATAGGATAAGTGGATATACATACCACTGCAATGCACAGGAGAGAATTTTGTGATGATTTCAGTGTTGGTTTAAGTGAGGGGGAAGTTTGCTCTGTGGGTTCACCTGACTGTTGGCTATACTTGGTTGGAAAAATAAATAAATAAAAAAAATAAAAAAATAAAAGCAAGATGCAATTTCCCATCTGGGGTGAGCTGCCAACACCTTCACTGGCTGAGGGCAGAGCTGGAGGTCAGGGAGGACATGGCACTGCTCTCATCTCCTCCTGGCAGG
>NW_026623647.1:633309-635334 GCF_030028575.1 Malurus melanocephalus | reverse complement strand
GGACCCCTCCTGGGAGGAGATACTCTCAGGAGAGTCTGATTTCCAAGCACTGTTGACTCAGCCTTGGGTCAAGTGGAGTTTGAGAGCGTGGTAAAGGACATGTTCTCCACAGCCTCTGTGAAACCACAGAAGATATTTTTTATTAGCCACAGCCACAGAGGCTGAAAAAAAACCTTCTAGAAGAGGCTCCTTCCTCGTCGTGCTGCGGGAAAGATCATCTGAATTAACATGAGCTCCTCGCCTATTAAACGGAAATTTTAAATGGGAAGAAAATTCTGCAGTGACTGCTAAATTGTGTGTCAGCAGAAAGGGGAAAAAGCAACGTGTGTCATTCCTATTATCATCTTGAAATCCATCTTCCCTCTACACGCCATGACGGTGGATAATCCCCGATACGACGCCTGCATCGCTAATATTTGCAGAGGCAGAATTCCTACTTGGGAAGACTTCTGCTCTGCATATCTTGAAAAAACACGGTTTGAGATGATCAGAAACGCTGAACAAACTCCCTGAGGGGTGGGTTTTGCCATCAGTGGCAGCAGAGTGGCCTCTGAAGCCAAGGAATTGAGAGATTATTGGAATGCCAAGGCACTGGTGGTGTGTCCCTCTGTGCTGTGTGCTGACAGGRACCAGGGGTGTCTTCAAACCAGGAAAATGCTGCCAAGCCCACCCCAGGGTGAGGGGGAAATGGCAAACGTGTGTACCTGGGGCTGCAGGAGAATATCTTCAGAAAGAAAAAGAAAATCTGTGCTGCATCTTTACTGCCCGTGGAAAAACAGGGAGATCACACAGGAATGCCAGGGCATGATAAATTTTGCAGCACCTGCACTTTTTTAACTCCTTGGCTGAGTGGGATGTGATGAGATGTTTTGCTGAGGTGGGTTTAGATGTGAGATGAGGATGGAGGGGTCCCTGCTGTTGAGATGGGGCTGCTCCTCCTTGGGGACAGGGATTGGGGCTCTTGGTGTCACAGCCCAGCTCCAGCTTCCTGCCCTGCAGGAAAACCAACACCAAAATCATCACAAAATTCTCTCCTGTGCATTGCAGTGGTATATATCCACTTATCCTATAGAGCAGGAACACAGGGCATTGCCTAATCAAGGATGTGGGTGCAGAGGCTCCCAGAGCAGATTTTCTGTGCCAATCTCCCAGCTCTGAGCACAACCAGGGCACACAGGGAGCACATCAATGCTCTGTGCAGTGAGCCCCCTGCTTAAATCAGTGCCTAAACCCMGTCTGAGGGCAGGAACTCCTGTGCTGAGCACTGCTGGGCTCTCTGCTCTTGCTGAGCTTTGTCATGGTCATTACCCAGTGGAATGGGGTGGACAGGCTCGTGCTGGTGGGAATTCAAAGCAGGACATCACAAATGAGTGACGATGCACAGCCTTGTCTGTCACAGCCTGGCACCAGTTTGGTCTCCAGCAGATGTCCCGGTGGGTTGAAGGAGGCTGTGGCTGTGATCTTGGCCACAGATTTGGTTTTGCAGGCCAGGYTTTGGTGTTTTCAGGGTGAAATTGAGCTCTGTGTGCCAGGTGTCACTCAGTGGKYRGGTTTTGGGTACTGCCATGGCTTTGCWCAGCGACTCATGGGCTGTGGGACAGGAGTTGGGTGGGTTTGATTGCAGCTCAGGAGCCAAGACACGGGAATGGAGTGAGTGGTGGAGAGCCAGTAACTGTGTGTAGCATGGAAAAACTCTGAAACAACTCCCACCTTCAGAAAAAAAACCCCTCAGCACTAAATCAAAACCTAAACCTGCCCCTCCAGGTCCCCATTCCACTTTGCCTGGCAGGGACAGGAGCACGGGGATGCCTGGGAGGAGAAAAAYGCACAGGGGAGGGTGACACAGGGTGAAAAAAACCCCAAGCTAATGATGTAGACGTTTGTGCAGAGGTTAAAAATGGAGCAATAAAACCTTTACACAAACTTCCAAATACTTCAGCGGCCAGCAGAGAGAAGGCAGAAGGAGGAAAAAAGGGATTTTTATCGAAATGAGCTTCAGTGTAGAGCCAGGGGGTCCCTCTGGTC
>NW_026623647.1:626988-633001 GCF_030028575.1 Malurus melanocephalus | reverse complement strand
TGAACTCGCTGTCTCCTTAGCTTAAGGCCTGGGTAAAGAACTAATTATTTGGACCTAAGCTTAAATCTGTATCCACAAAGATGGATTTGTGACTCTTGCCAGCTTCCCCTCGAGGATTGCAACCTCATTTTGTTCCTYGTGAACTTCTGCTGAGGTGTAAAATAACAACAATCTCGAGAGCTAAAATCGCTGAAGGATGGATTAAATTATAATGCAATCAGTCCAAAAGACCTTCTGTCTGCAAGGAGCAGYGTTAGGCTGTCCCAGAGTGAGCAGTGGGTCAGGATTACCCAGCCTGCTCTAGCTGCTTCATCTCCACCAGGAAAATGCATTTCCAGGGCAGAGMAATCCCATTCTCATCTGCTGAATCTCCTTGGGAGCCCTGGCATCACCCTGCCCAGGGCAGGGCTCACTCTGAGAAAAGCTCCAGAAACCCACGACAAAAAAGGACAGATGGCAATGAATATTTTGAGGTCTGCAGCATATTCCTGGGGAAGRATTGCTGCCGACCTGCCATCTCCACGCAGGCTTTAAATCACAACTTGAGCAGCAAGCCCGGTCTGGGGTCTGTTAATATGTGTTTGGAGAGGATTTGGCATAGCAGGGCTCCAATCCCCACTGAGATTTTCRAGAATAAGCTCCTATAAATAACCAGGATGGAGTCCATGGGATGGTTTTGAGGCATTTGAAATTCCCTGGGCCGTGGCAGCCCTGGCACAGCTCAGGGAGCAACTGGGAAAGCTGGAGCTGCCTGGCCAGGACTGACCCCAAACTGGCCCTGCCCGGCCAGGACTGACCCCAAACTGGAACTGCCCGGCCAGGACTGACCCCAAACTGGAGTTTGGGCCAGGACTGACCCCAAACTGGAGCTTGGGCCAGGACTGACCCCAAACTGGCCCTGCCCAGCCAGGACTGACCCCAAACTGGAACTGCCCGGCCAGGACTGACCCCAAACTGGAGCTGCCTGGCCAGGACTGACCCCAAGCTGGAATTTGGGCCAGGACTGACCCCAAGCTGGCCCTGCCCAGCCATGACTGTCCCCGCCAGGTCCTGCCCTGCTCCCCTTTCTGCTGAGCCCTCGCCCCATGGGGGATCTGGTGCTCCTTCAGATGCCACCACATCACTCTGGCAGGGGGAACAGGGTTTATTTTGGGGCTCCAGGCACCTGGAGGGACGCTGGAGAGTGACCCCATAGCAAAGGGGGCACCCCACAAGTTCTGGTGTCAGGAGTGTTGAGTTCCTCATGGTTCCTCGTAGCTGGCTGCAAGGCCTCTTGGAGGTTTTGTCCCTCTTCAGGGCAAGTTTAAGGTCTCTTTTCCTGCCTGAACAAAGGTAACAAGAGATGCCTAATGATCTTTCTGGTTTTGTCCAGTTTATTTTCTCTTTGTAAACGAGTTCAGCTATTTCTGTGGAGCAGGGGGGAAGCAGGGACAGCTGATTTTACTGAAGAAAGCCTACTAAAAAAACTTCTCCTGCCTGGAAATAACCCAATGGTGCCCCTGCTCCCTGCTCAGCCTGCTGGGAGCCTCTGTGCTGCTGGGCCCTGCTCATTAGGATGCTCTGAGAAAAGTGGTCCTTGAGGATCCTGCCCTGACATTCCCCTAAAGAAGGGAGGCTCAGCCTGGACTTGACCCTCTGCCTGTTCACCTAGATTGTTCTTAGGCAATGAAATGTGGAGTTTCTCTTCAAAAAAAGCCTCTTCTGCTGGGGCTGAAGTCCACAGGTTGACTGCAACCTCCCCCAGGAAGGAGGGAGCTGGAATGATGGAGGATGAGCTTCCATCTGCAGAGGGATGGCATGGCCAGGGGTTTCCCAGTGACTGGACATCATTTCCAATTTGGCTGAAGTCTCACTTSTTGTTTCTTTGATAAGTCTGTATAAAAATATTTTAATTTTTGTTTGTTTGTTTTTAGGGCTGTTTGTGTTACTTTTTTTTTTTTTTTAATGAAGAGGTTGCTGTGCTGAAATAGTTTTCCTTGTAAAATGTCACGTTAAGCAAGTCCACCCCTCCACCCCACTGCATGTGCCTCMGTGCCACCAGGGTCCTTGTGCAGCTGCACAAGTAAAAGAACAAACGGGAGAGACAAGCATGAACAGAAGCAGAACAAATGGAGAGCTAAGATGCTCAGTGAAAAATTCAGAGGAGCATTTTAAGCAAGGAAAAGGTTGTTCCTTTCCTATTTATTCCACGCCTTGGCAGCGAGGCACTGGCTGCTTGCAGGGGGCTGGGCACCTGCAGCAAAGCCCTGCTTTCCATTTGCATGTTTCCTTGCATTAAGGCAGGCAGGATGATCAAATGCTTTTGATCAGAGGCACTCAAATAACAGGATTCTCCTGTACAAACATGTTTTYCTGCCCTGATGCACTCAGGAGTGTGTCTTAGCCAGAGCTTGGGGGCTGTGCACAGCATTTGGCTGCGGTGGCATCCCACACTGGGGCAGGAGGTAATGAGAATTTCTTGTCAGACTTGTCCCAGGTCCCCTGAGCCAGCACAGCAGTGGCACTGCAGCGATGTTTGCTTGTTCTGGGATGGATATTTGCTCTTGGCTTCATGCCTTTTACAAGAGCACAAATGTAATGTCAAAAGAAACCACTTTGGTAATGTRCTTAGAAGTTAAATATTTTATACAGCACTATAGTGAGGTGATGTATTGCCTTCCTGACGCTGCTTTTTGCCTGAGGGCTGGAATTTGGGGTCATCTGTGGGTCTGGATTCCTGCATCCTCTCCTCTGTGGGGCCTTTTCCACGGGGTGCTGAGTTCCTTTCTGTCCCTACAAAATGCCAAAAGCAACTCAATCCCAGTCACTGGTAAAACGTGAATTCTGATTATCCGGTGGTTATTGTTTGAGCTCTCAGGATCGATAGCACTGTATTAAAACAAGGCACTGCTTCTCAAGGCACGACATGAGGGAATATTTGTGATGATAAAAGTGCGTCAGGCTGAGCACTGGGTGCCAGGAACTGTACAGGCTGGGCAGTCCTCACACAAATGTACAAATCTGAGTGTCTGATTTGCACTCCATCCCGATCTATACCATTTCCAATACAGATTTTCACAGACCAGGATTAGCTGGGCTGGCCTTTGTACTCTGAGGTAACCCAAATGACTTTATAAAGTGATGAGTTTGGCTGTAGACAGCACAGGTTAATGGCACAGTCATTATGTGCTTGGGTGTAAAGCTTCCATGTGGCCTCAGATATTATAAATCTGATTTATGGAGATTGGGAGCATTGAYAGAGACCCGATTSTGCCTCATTCTTTTTGCAGCCTCYCAGGGATTTTTGACAATCCCTTTYTAGCAGCACAGGTASAGAGAGGCTTTATCTCTCCAAGGAAAACTGCTGGGTGATCCTGTTCTTTATTTGCAAACATTTGTGAGTGCTTGGAGGCTAAAACAGAGCCAGGATAAGCACAAACCAGAGGGGCTGTGCTAATTCTCCAGACCAAGGTGGGTTTGAAGTATTTTGAACAATACACCCAGCCCAGCTAAGTGTCCTTCCCATCTCCCATCCCAGCTGATCATTGTGCAGTTTTGCAGCTGCTGAGCATTAGATGATGATTCTTCTGTATTTTTATTGCCAGATCTAAAGATAGATTTTTAAAGGTACGAGCGACAGACCAGCGCCAGCACCAGGGAAGTTCATGGCACTGGATCTGTCTCACCAAGGCAAAAATGGTGATTTAACGACTGAAAACGCCTCGAATGGCAGCTGCTGCTCTAAATGCCCTTCTTGTAGGGTCAGTGTGTGGTTTGGRGTTCATGGCCCTGCACTCAGTGAGAGCCTGGCCCCAGGCTGTGAGTTCCCCATTAGCTGGGGGGGGGACCATTTTCCTTTGGCTGCAGGTGGAAATGACCCTTCCTAAAGCCACTGATCACTAATTAATAGAAAACCTTGAAGCAAGGCCTTCCGTCCAAATCAGTCAACTGAGTGCAGCTCACCAAAGCCTCCAGGCATTTCAGCAAAGGTTTGGGGTCATTTGGGTTAGGCTGGCTTAAAAACCACCTTTGTGAGGAGGTGGATGAAAGGTGTTGATGGAAACATCCCTCCTCCCCRCTCCTCTGATCTYCATCGAGAAGGGGATGGATGAGGGCAGCAGTGGGGATGGCAAACCTGCCAGCAAGCCCTGGCTTTTCACAGAACCCCAGGGGCAGCCAGGAGGGAGTGTTAAATTTGTATCTTTAAGCCATGGCATGGGGCTCTTGACACCAGACTGGACTGTGCYATCCTGTAACCCTGTCCCCATCATGGGGACTGCTACCACAGCCACCCTGGRCTGCTGTGGCCCTGCAGCAAAAAGAAAGAACAAGGTGTCTGAAATGTCCCTGTCTGCCCCATCTTGGTCTTTTGAAGCATTTTTGACCCTACTGATAATAATAAATGCAGGGAACGAGGGCAAAGCTCAGTCTCAGTCAGCAGCAGCACCTGCCAGTGCTGGGCAGGAGGGATGTGGAGGTGCTCAGCTGCACACAGGACCTCACTGACCATCAGCACAGCTCAGCACATTTTTCTTTACATGTGGAATCAATGCCAGGACAGAGGAATTTGGATTCTTTTACCTTTAAATTTTTTTTTTTTCTTGAGCCAAGGAGACAGCCTGGCCAGTGGGTAATAAAACATTTCATCTTCCCAACGCTTCTTCTGCCCTCACCCAGGGGCTATTTTGACAGTAGTGCAGTCTGGCATATAGAGTTAGGGTTGATCTTTTTCTTTGTTACTGGTTCATGTGTCTSTTAACTCAGTTATTGTCTAAAAAAYCTTCTCTGTATTTAAAAAGAGATGGAGGATGGGGAGGAAAAGGTCTTGGTAATGCAGAGGTTTTAGTCTGGAGAACAAAGGAAAGTTCAGTTATTTCATTTATTGAAAAAAGACCCATAATCCCTACGTGCTTTGGCTTGATTTGAACCAAATTCTATTTCRAATTCTGGTATCTGACTTGGGAGAAAAACCCCAACCCAAGAGCCTATAATAATAACTGTAATAGCAATTGTCGTTATTTTTAATTTTGGTACAAAAGTCCCTGGATTTAGGGGAGGGCAGCTGTTTCCATCAGCTTAGGAAAACAATTCACATGGTCAAAGTTAAGCATGRAGCTAAATCATTTGAGGAACAAGACTTTCTGCAGGCAGATAAGAGCCTAATAACACGATGATGAGAGCCCAGCCTTCCACTGATAGCAGAAACTAATATTTGTGATGCAACAGTCTTGCATTATTCAGTAGTTAAAGATAATTCTAAGAAACAGAACAGCTTGAGAATTAGCAAAACTAGCAATAAAATATTCTTAGCTGACTCCGGGGGGAAGTAAATTGCCATGTACGGGATTTGCATTCATCTTAATGTTTATTAAAAATGAGACAGCGCTGCTCTCCACGTGCCTGGCCAGAGCAGCTCCATGGATCATGGGAATCCTGAGTCCTCCCTGGACCTGCTGAGGGCTCATAACTCATGGAATGTTGGGGTGGTGCTGGGGTGACAGTGATAAAACCCAACTGTCCCTGTGAAAATCCCCAGGGTGATGTGAGTGATGCTGCTAGCGCTAATTGCCAATAATTGCTAATTGTGTGCCTGGCAGCAGGGTGTTCATGGCCCTTCCCAGGGTGGCACCTCCAGGGACAGCAACTCCAGGAGAGCAGGAATGCTGGCCCTGAAGGAGATTTGAGCTGCACAGACACGAAGGGATTGCACTCTCACCAACTGCAGCATCTCCTGCACGTGCAGAGGTGCAGGAACACAGCTGGGAGAGGCAAATTCAGCTTCCTCTGCAGCCCATCAGCTGGCACAGGGTGCTCAGGCACTCCTGACACCTTTCTGGACCATTCCWGTTCCCTGGCAGTCCCAGGGCAGCGGGCAGGTGGAGGGGCTGGATGCCCCAAAGCAGCAGTCAGGGGTTAGCAGTGAGTGAAGGCCCCTGAATGTGCTGGAATTGTGGAAAAAGYACAAAGATCTGGGGCTGCAGGAGTGAAATTGCCACCAAAATGATCTGCACCAACAGCTCAGGACAGCACAAAC
>NW_026623647.1:626090-626591 GCF_030028575.1 Malurus melanocephalus | reverse complement strand
CAGGAGCAGCCAGGATCTCCAAAAACCCCACTGAATCCTGCCTTTACTGAATGGATAGAAATTCCTGCAGGAGCAGCCAGGATCTCCAAAAACCCTACTGAATCCTGCCTTTACTGAATGGATAGAAATTCCTGCAGGAGCACCCAGGATCTTCAAAATCCCCACTGAATCTTTGCATCTGCACCCACGCCTGCAGCCAGACCACCCCATGCTGGCTCACTGTGAGTATGAGAGCACTGGGCAGTGACGAAACCAGGGTGGACATGGGGGGGAAAGAAAAATGAAATTAAAAAAATAAAATAATTTAAAAAAAGCAAGTGAGACTATTCAAAAGGGGGACTTTATTTTTATTACACTGGAGCCAGGCGTCAGTGCGCCAGTTCAGCTTTGATACACAATAAATCAGCAAACCTGTCACTCAGTTTGGAAACCAAGATTGCAGTGGCACTAAAAACACATTGAAAACATTTACTTTCTTCCCTTTTTTTTTTTTTTTTTTTT
>NW_026623647.1:621529-625933 GCF_030028575.1 Malurus melanocephalus | reverse complement strand
ATGGTACAAACAACAATACAAAATATTTGTGCTGTTGACGGTTACAAAAAAAGGTTTTTGAACTGGGTTAACGGACGCAAACTTTTGCTTTTGCGCTTCAGCGTGAATACAGCAGAACAGCAGAAGTCTTCCTTGAGAACAACCACAGTCATGCGGGCTGCTACACAGCTTCTCCATCGGAAAGGAAACATGCAAAATCATTAAAATTAAAAAAAAGAAAAAAAGAAAAAAAAAAAAGAGAAAGTGCTCCAATTATACGTCTACATGTTGTTGTTTTTTCCCCTATTAGATTAGTAGCTTCAAGCACTAACTACATTATGTACACTGTGTGTGAACAGTTGTATGTGGGGTTGGTGTGGACTGGAAAGAACTTTTATTTTCCCCATGAAACCGAGTTAATTTGCGTGGGAGACAYCTACGTTGTCTGGCTGCTGTTTTAAACACTCTCATTCATCATTACACAGCACTCCCCCCCTTCCCCCAATATTTTTTTTCACACTTACAATGAAGAGCTCCAAAAGACATCACAAATAAAAGTTCTGTATTTTAATATGTTTGTTTCTTTTTTAATTTAAGCAAAATTGCAATCTTGGCATATTGTGTGGTACAGACGCTGCACTGACCATTACCATTCTTCGATGCCCGAGCGTCCACCCTACGTGAAGCAGTCACAGGCGACACAGCCACCTCTGAAATCCCACTGCTGAAGGCTGGATTTGGACCTGACTATCCCTAAAAAACCCATGGGGAGCACACTCCCCATCCCCATCGTCCAACTGCCAACGGCATCGCCTGGTCCAACAAAGAAGGGAAAAAAATGGCAAAGAAAATGCAAAACCAGAAGCGAAACCATGACCAGAACGAAAGACACCTTGAACAGACTTGCCTATTTACTGCTATTGATTACCTGCTGAATTTCCTCCTTGCCTTGAGAAGCATTTCTGTGACTGATGCTGCTCCCATTTGAAGCTACACAATGAGCAGAGCACCAGGGCTGTGGGTACAGCAGTGACACTGGACCTGCACAGTGCCTGGCTGGGGGATGTGCAATCCTCATCCTTGGGATGCCACCAGATGTGTCCGGCCCCAGTGCCCTGGGAACTCACTGTCCCCATCCCTTAAATAGCAGGGAGAGCTGTGGTGGTGTCCCTGGCAGTGCTACGGGGTAATAGGGTGGGGCAGTGGTGTTTTAGGAACAGGATCCTGAAAACCAGTCCTTCCCCACTGCCTGGCAGTGCACGAAGAGTGGGGACCACTTCCTCACACAGTTTAATATTTTAGTTTGGGTAAGTCAGGGAACAGGGACCCTGGTCTCAGTGCATGAACCCCTCTCGTGGCCTGTCAGAATTAACAGCAGCTGCAGGCTCAGCCAAAGGGCTCCCCGCTCACCACAGCTCCTTGAAAATCACCATCACCTCCAGCTGCAACTGGCTGTCACCGTGTCACATCCTCAAGGACCAGAGGGGGACAGAGTGATGGCAAAGTCACCGTGTCAAGGGGATCCCTTGGATTAATGTACATTTTCTTGGCTGGGTTACAAACCATCAGTGACATCAGCAAGCAGAAAGGTTTGTAAAGAGTGATCTGTTTCCACTGCTGGGTGTGCCCCTTGCTTACCTTCCACCGGCCCCAATGTGCAAAAAGGGCCTGATACTGCTGCTGCTCGTGGGGCTGTAAAACTCAGGGGGTCAGGATGCAGGCAGGAGAAAAGGGAAGAGATAGAGGAAAAGAAGGAAGAGGAGGGAGAGGTCTTGCTGAGGGAGACTCAGCAGAACTGGGTCAAAACACAATAATCTGGTCRGTTTGATTTATAGGTTCGTGGGATTGGAGCGGCTGGATTGCAGATGCTGCAGAAAAAATATCTGCTGATTTTAAAAAAAAGTCACCAGTGGAAACAGGTTGGTTTATTTTTAATCACTCAAACAGTTTTGTTTGACTCAGGTTGCATAAATGCTCTTAAAAACCTGCAATGTTCAGACAGGCTGCAGTCAGACAGCATCCCCTTCTTGGCCAAGGGGCTCCTTTCACCACCGGGGACACGCGCGCTGCCGATGGCCCAGAGCCACCATCCCACACCACCACCAGCCCTTCCCTACCTGAAACCCATCATCCCAGCCAAAGCTGCAGAGGATGCCAAGCACTGAGCTCCCTGGAGCAGGGATGAGCTGCTCCCTGGTCAGTGGTGCCAGGCGCATGGCAGGGCACAGCTCGCAGCAGAGCCCTGGCACTGCGGGATCCACACGAACATTCCAGGGGCTCACGGAGCTGGGAGGCACCAACCCAATGGAGGGAGAGCCACGGGTATCACCTGCCCTTCGAGATGAATCCTCCTCCTGTGTCGGTGACGAGGTCACGGTGACGGACACGAGCAGTGACAAACACCAAGTGCGTTTTTATTGTTCGCTACGTCTACGCCCGGGCAGCTTCTGCGCCAACAAAGCCCCGGTGGTGAAATGCTCCAGCCCATGGCTCTTCCAAAAGAACAGGGGAAGAATCAAGAGTGCCAGGGGTAAGGGACAGAGGGGCCAGGCAGTCCCTGTGCCAGGTGGCTGGGGACAGGAGCTGGGAGGTTTGCCAAGAGYGGTCAAGAGGAGGGGGACGGCACACGGCAGGAGCAAACCGAGATTTCCACGGTGGTCACTGAGTTCACAACGACGGAATGGGAATYTGGAAAAGTGTCAGGTGCTGCCTGTGCATGCCTGTGGTGTGACATCCTCACCTTGCTGCTGCCATCAGCGCTGTCCCTCTCCTCTGAGGTCCACGCTATTGCCTCCTGGTTTCCTCAAGAACCTCGGGTGAGAATGAGTTTGCTCTCCGAGTCGTGAAAGACAAACTGACCCACTGACCGACTGACCAACCAAGACAAAAAGAAAAATCTCACCCTTGGTAGTTAATAACATCCTGGTGATGCTGAAGTCCCCTCGGGCAGACTTTTACCACATTCCACTTCATACAAGACACATTTCAAATGCTCATTAATTTACAGAAATTGCATTTTATAGAAAATATGATACAATGAAATATAAAATGCACTAGGGAGCATTTCAAAAATCTATATAGAGACGATCTTGCAGCCCAGTTTACCCTCTGAAAGGCGCCCACTCATCACCCCAAGCTCTCGTCCTCTCATTCTCGCTCTCATGTGCACGCGCTCGCTCCCCCCGCCTCCCCCCCCTTTAACTCTTAGCATTCAACTTGAGAATTAATAGAGATATCAAAAAAAGCGTGATTATCCCCTGGATAATCACCTTCCAATACTGTGCACATTCTTGGATTTAAAGGAAAATATATCTAAGCACTTTTACAAGTTTTAGCGAACCCACTGCAAAATCGTCTGCAGAATATAAAACACAGGTAATCCAAGATTTCATAGCACATTAATTAAGTGGCTCATAATCCATTAAATGTGGTTTATATTACACATCCATGCAGTCTAAATCATTTTACAAACATTAGACATAAACCCACTAGTCCAAATCAGTAAAGGAAAAATGTAATAAAAAAAGCTAATAACTATTTGTTATTGGTTAAACTGACCCTACATATAAACTAGGTAGTTTGCTACCATTTATAATACTGATGTCRAATCACGCCTGGATGCTGCGAAACCTCTTGCTCGCTTGGCAATGCTTGAGCGTATTAACCACAAGATACTGAACAGGCCCTCGTTGCACTTCTTCTCCAAAAAAACACATTGACTACAGATAGCAGCGCCTACCCATCGAATAGAAAGGACACACATTAGCTGAGTTACACGATGTTCGTTGAGCTTTGGCTACTGATGCTCCAAGGCATTGATGTGGTACTAGACTGACTCCATACTTACGGATGGGAGAAGTGTGGGTGACCTGTCCCTGTCCTGGGCGCTGCCTCGGCCGCACAAACCCTGCCTCAGCCCAGGAGAGCAGCACTGGTGCTGGGCATCATCAGGGATGCAGCACCACCACCACCATCACCACCACCACCTCCTCATCATCATCATCATCATCACCCCACGGGTGTGTCCGTCGCTCACGAGGTCGTGGGGGCCAAAACACGGCGACAGCAGAGAAACGAACAGATGGGCCTTTGGTCATTCACCGTTTACTGTGTGGGGTTCAGGCAAGGGCTGTCGGGAGATTTCTGCCGCAATAACCAAAGGCTTCATCAATGCTATAGTTCTATGCAGCTACATTGAGTGTGACCAGGGGCCAGCAGAGCCCCCCCCGGCCGGTATTTTGCATCTGATAACACTGAATTATATACAACATGATGACTAGTTCACCACCTGCTGAGGCTTAAAGATGGCTGTTAAGATTTTGACTCAAAACATCTTCCCCCCCTCCCCCACCCCCCCATCCTCTTCCAGCCCAGAATGAGTCACCCCCTTAAAAAAAACCAACAGAACGAAACAAAACAACAACA
>NW_026623647.1:611312-620920 GCF_030028575.1 Malurus melanocephalus | reverse complement strand
TTTTTTTTTTTTAAATAAGATGAGGTCAGTTTAATCTTCCTCTCCTCCCCCGTACATGTCCGCCAGTTTCTTGAACCTGGGCCCCCAGTCGTTCAGGTAGTCGTAGTCCTGGTCCCCGGAGCTGGAGGAGTTGAGGGAGCTGACGGAGCCGGCGGTGGAGCCGCTGCCCTCGTAGTCAAAGACGAGCAGGGAATCGTATGGGGGGGCTGTGGGGTCGTTGTCGGCCGCACGCAAACCCTGGAAGGGTGAACACAMGGTGTTAATGCCCACCATGGGGTTTGGGGGGTCTGGGACCCCTGCAGCAAAGCTAAAAGAGGAAAATGATGGTCCTGGAGCTGCCTAGATGCATCTCTGGGTCACTGGTTACATCCAGTAACTCCCAGTGTCCCCAAAAAAAAGTGTTGGACTGAGTGGCACGGGAGTTATTTCCAATGATCCAATTCTGGATCTGGAAAGCTTTCTCTTCTGGCCACTGTGCCCTTTCTGGGGCTGCCTGTTGAGATTTCCAGCTTAGCCAACGAAACAAAAAACAGCACCCTATCTCTCCTACCAACATTTTAATTCTGATGATTTTCATTCCTTTAGGAAAACAAACAAAAAAAGTCACTCCCAGCAAAATGAGGACAGAGGTGGGGTGTGGAATCGTGGGCAGARGGTTGGGGAGCGCTGCTGCTCCTGTGCGGTGTGGGCAGCGGCCACGGAAATGGCCTCGGGACACGGAGAAAAARAATTGCTTTGCTGCAGAGCCCAGCGTCAGGAAAAGCCTGGTGGAATAACCCTGCAATAAAGCAAAATGTTCCACGCTCCCACCTTCAGAAACCCTGGCCTCAGCCTGGGGAGATGGAGCTGGTTTCAGCAGCAGGGGCGTGTGTAAGAAGAGCGAGGCTTCACAAGCACGGATGTGTGTAAATGTGAGTGAAGGATGGGCAGAAGGACAAAGGAAGAAGGGATTTTAATGATGAAAATGAGGAAAGCACAGCAGGAAATGCATGTAATAATAGAATTAAATGGCTGTAACGTTTATTTTTCTGGCTTAGGAAATGGATGGTGTGCTTTGTCTCRGAGGAAATAATGCATTGATTGGTTTGTAACCACTCAATCACTCAAAACTAAAAATGAGATAAGAAATACCAAATGGACAGATATTTGTACASGCAGATAAAGGAGCAATAATCTAACATAAAATAAAGAAACCATTTCTGATCTCTCTGTGCTGCAAACTCTTTGAGGCTTCACACCAAACAGAGCTTACGAGGAAGGCACAGACTGCTGAAATAATTACAAGTCCAGGAGCCACAAATGGCTTATTCTGCCTGGGTGCTGAAAAGCTTGGTGTTTGTGACACGCACGAGGCAGAAATCTTGGGCTTTTTGCTGCTTCAGTGCCTTTATTAAGCCAAGCCCTGCATCCTMTGCTCGTGCCAATCCTTTCCCTGCCTGGCATCACATGTCTGGCACGGGCACCCCTTGGTCTGTGCAGTSAAACCTGACTGCTCAAGCTTTGAAGATGTGACACAGGACCCCCTGCAGAACATACCTCATTAATAAAATCACCAATATCCCCCGGGTGTGGGATTACTGGTCTTATAGGATACTGTGGCTCAGCACCAATGGGCCTTTCATCCACCCTTCTGACTCCAGGTGTCTTGTTCAGCACGTGATCCATGGTCTCTGGCTGCTGGAGCTGGCTTAAATCGTAATCCTGTGACAAACAGGGAGGCACAGTGTGAAAACCAGAGCTTTTCCTTCACATCACCTACTCACTCWATGTGCAAACAAGTCGAGGGCTCTAATTCTGCTTCACCTGAAGTTTGATGGCAAATCTTATCCCTGGGTAGATAGCATCTCTATCTAAATTACAGATGAACCTGACCTCTGAGTAGCTCATAAAACTAATGTCCTGAGAGTGCATCTKATAAGTTAAATCAAGTATTTAAATATTTTCTGAATATTTCACACAGCATCTAAATATCTGTGATAAAACCCTGCTTTTGTTTGTGTGTGCATAGGTGTATGCATAATTTTTGAYGAAATACATAATATAATGTAGAGACACAGTGTTGGTAGACAGATTATTGCAATTACCTTTCTACAGAAGTAAAAACATTAAAATGTGTATYGCATTTATGCATGTAGGCCTTTCAAAGTAATTATGTTCTTTTTGCTTGTGAAAAATCCCAACAGAATAGGTTTCTATCACAAAATGAGAACCAGGTAATATTTCATTAAAAATGTATTCATGTCGGTAATGGTGTTTTGCTGCTCTTCCTTTGCTGTTATTTTTAACGAATCCTTTCTAAAATATTTAAGYCTACAGTGTAGTTGCCTGAAACCAGATACTTCAGCTACTTGGAATGCTCAGAACAGCACTTTGTTCTACCAGGAAAACTATCCTTGTGCTCAGAMAGGGATGATTGAATCTCCAGGAGCAATATTTATAAATAACTTGACAGCCACAAGAAAAAAAAGAAATGCTAATTGCGAGGATTTTTCTGTGGAATAAGAACTTTCCAAGGTTTGGGTGAGCTCCTGCCTCCCAAGATGTGCTGCCGTGGTTTTGTGGGATCCCTAAGCACTGATCTTGAGCCATGCAGTCCAATTCAACAAAAAAGAAATTCAATTTAATTAAAAAAAAAAAGAAAAAGAAAAAATATGATGTGGAATCACATAATTTGCATGAACTTCCTATTTGAGAGTGTCCTGAGCTCTTTATCCGTGTTCGGTAGGAGTGAAAAAATGGTAACTTCAACACGAGTGACCARACTTTGCTATTTTAGCTGAAAACTGGACACATAGCACATCCCAGGAGTGCAGTGCAGGGAGGTTTTCATACAATATCAGTATTGGTGTCTGTAGGATGAACCACTGGAGGGAAGCTGATGTTTTTGGGCAGCCCTGTGGCTCAGGGCTCCGTCACCCAGCAAAGCTTCGCCACCACACGCCTCGTGATGGAACAGAAAATCCCCAAATCTCTCTAGAMATTTCCCACAAACCACATCCAGAAATTAAAAGAAATTAAAAGCACATTAGAGGCGATTAAATAAATGCAGGGGAAGCCCACAGAAGCTCAAGGCTCAAGTGAGCCAAGGCAAGAGCCTGCAGCCACAGGGCTGGGGAGGGTGGTAGCTGCTGGCTGGTTTTCTGAAGATCTCTGGTAAAACACACGATTTTAATGACTTAAATAACAGAAACAGGTTTGAAGTGGAGTGATTTATAATCCCTCCCCAGGAAGCTGCCTAGGAGGTAGAAAAATCCACATGGCATCGTCCTGCTTGCACAGGAGGATGTCCCAGCAATACACATCCCAGTAATTAATAAATGTCCCATCTCATGGAGCTGCTGGCTCTCCATGCAATAAAGCTGCCTGGTCACTAATGAAGAAACACAACCCTTTGAACGTCTTTTACTGGAAATAATGTGGTTTCTGCCTTTTTGAGGGTACAGACTGCACAGCTGCTCCTTGGCCACAAGCCCTGGGCTCGTCTCAACTCACCTGGTCCTCCTCTCCACCTCCCTCCTCGTCATATTTSAGGATGTTGTCCCTGACGTCGTCCTCGGGGTCGATGAGGAGCTGCTTGGTGTGGCGCTCCTTCTCCCGGCGCTTCATCCACACCACGAAGAGCAGGACCATGGCTGCAACGGGGAGGAAACGGTGTGAGATGGGACCTCCTGCAGCACCAGAGTGTCCCAACACCTCACCTGCCCCTGCCCACTGCAGAGCAYCTCTCTGGCTGCTGGCAGGAGGAATAAAATGTGACTCTATTGCATGGTCTAATTTTTAAAGGGGAGATCAGTGAGAGCTGTAAAWACTGTGACAGAATCCCACTACAAACATTTCTTTAAGGTCCATCACTGATGCTGATTGAGCTGATATTTATCAGRAGTAAAACACACAATCAAAGGAGAAGAAACCAGAAAGTGTGAAAACTGCAGCTTTCTGAAAATATTTGATCTAAATCCTGAGTTTTCARGATTAGGTTTCCACCCTTATTTTATTCAGAGACATAAAGCTGGAGGGAAGAGAGAAGGAAAAGGGTGCATATACCTCAGATTTGTGCACCAAGGGCTGTTCCAGCAGCGTGGCACAGGTTTAGCCCATTCAGGTCACCAGCCCTGACTGTGACAGTCCCTGCTTTTTTGTGCAGCTGGCCAAGATCTGGGGAGGCTGCACAACACTGGGTCCTGTCATCCAATTTGGCCTCCCTCATATTCTCCTCTGGTCCACGAGGGAGGCTCTTCAGGCTTCAGAGATCAGATTAGCCAGGACATTAGCACATGCATTTGGCCACCACTTGSAAAGCAAATCTCAGATCATCTGAAATCCTTTCAGAAAACAGAATCCTTTCGAGCTTTGCAGAATGAGGGAGAGCAAATCTGGGAGCACACAGCCAAGCACAGCCAAGTTCCTTGGGCATTGGCATCTGCATGCCAGGCTTGGCTCATCTGTCTCAGCACAGGAACAGGGAGAGATGMGCAGTTCTTGAATCATGAGAAATGTTTCCCTTCTTAAACAACTTTACCCACAGGGAACACAGGCTCACTGCTCCCCAACCTCACTCTTCAAAGGAACACCCACGTCCCAGGGCTGTGTGCTCCCTGAGCAAGGCAAGATGATCTGGGAACTCAACTCTCTACTAACACAAGGCAGCCAGATCTTGGCTTTTTCTCTTGTACTCAGCAGCTGCAAACAATGCCATGAAGGATGAAATTCAGCCTGGGCAGCTGATGCAGCTACACCYCCCACTGCCTGCTTTCCCCTCCATTCTCCATGCAAGCCCCACACTGAGCTGCAGCAGGGGCAATTTGCAGGAGAAGGGAGTGATGGATGGACAGTGGAGGTGGGAATGAGTGTCCCAGGTTCATTTTAGCTGAATCAACCCTCAACTGTGCCAAACCAACACAGGCAACACAAGAAGGATGTGAGACCCCAGAGTTTGGGATTTTCACTGAAACCAGACCCTGAGGACATGGATGGGCAGTCCAGCTTGCAGGTTATGAGGATCCAAATTCTTCCTCCCAGCACCACAGTGTTTATACCCCACAGGAATTCAGTGAAGTGAGGGAAGAGGACCGGACAGCTAATTACAGCCATTGTGTGCCAACTGGCGGCCATCCCTGCCTGCCAGCTAACAGAATTGTTTCCAGATAGTTCAGCATTTCTTTAATGCTTATCCCAGATCTATTCAAGAAAGAAAAAAAGAAAAGGGAAGAAAATGTAACTCTTATCTGCAAYATAAAACCTCAGCTATTTAGCAGACTATTGAAGTCTTTTTCTCATTGTTCCTTTTCAAGTCTCTCACAACAAGACACCTGACTGGTCCACAAAGACAATATTATAATGGTTACTGGGGTTTATCTTTTTATTTCCTTTTTTTTTTTTTAATGATACTTTTTCATGCACTTGTGGAAAAAACTGTGCCATTAACGCCTTTACAGCTACCTTGGAAAAAAAAAAAAAGACCTTCAAAGTGTCAATGGTGGATGTAGTGCACTYTCCTTCCTTTTATTCACTCTGCAGAATGGGAAGTGCTATTACTGCTGTTAGAACCATTTTCGCTCTGCATGTAGTTTTCCTTGAAATCTATTGTCTTCACCCTTCACAATTTTTTACTGCATTGCTCTTCTAAATGTGTTATTTGTGCAGCTAATACATCAGGTAGCAAGAAGAAGAAAAAAACCCCTTTGAGCAAAGGTAAAGGCGTAAACTTCCTTCACAGGAGCAATCTTGGATCTGTCCCCTTGCTTCTTCTTCCTTTTAAACTTTGACCTGCTGACTCTAAAATGGACAAAGAGCACAAGAAAATTCCCCCATCTGCTTTTTTCTAGGTTATTGTTTAGAGGTCATGATTTGGAACAGATAGAAAGGAGGCAAAACACTGGAARGATGTAACTGTAAAACTCCTCATTGCAAATTACATTTTTCATCACTGATWCAGTGCTTTGCAGCTCTCCAAGATAAAAAAAAAAGTCAATTAGAATTACAATGAATGTAAAAATAAGCTTTTGTAATAAAACCCGTAATTTAAAATGGGATAATGTATCTGAAAATGGAAAGAGGAATCTCTTAAATCAAATGTCCTTCAGCTGAAGTTAATTTCAGTCAATAGGATTTTCAACCGTTTTAAATTGTATTTCAGCACTGGATTTATACAAGAGCAGCAAGGAGAAGACCTGTGTTTAATCACCTCTGTGGCTGCTGTGCCAACTTTGGGCCCAGGGCAGCAGAAAATCTGCACAGCCAGAGGAGGTGGGGCTGACAAACACCTTCATCCTCATGGGGCAAACAACTGCCCTGGCTGAAGGGAGCAGCCAAACTGGGAACCAAGGGCAGGAACTGGGAACCAAGGGCAGGAACTGGGAACCAAGGGCAGGAACTGGGCACAGGGATGCTCCATCAGCTCGGCTGGGCTGGGAGAGGGGCAGGGTGTGCACAAACACCCCGTTTCCTGCTCATTCTCCAGCCTGTTCCAGTAGATCAGTTACACTCCAGTGGTGCCAGAATGATTTTGGCCTTTTTTCTTTAATGCATTTGTAACCTTCCCAGTACTTCTCCCTGCCCTTTTCTCCAGCTGGAAAGAACAAACACTTTCCAGAGCTCTGGAGGATACGGGGCCCCTATCCTATCTTGGTTCTTCCTGGGAATCAAGGTCTTTGAGACCCATTTTCATAAAAGAAGTACAGCTGGTATGGAGGAGAAGGGGCCCCAAAGAAGGGGCTTGACCTGGGGGGAAATACATCATCACTTAATTGGTCCTCCTAATTGGTGCTTTTTATCAATTATGCCAATTCCCCAAAATCTATCAAACTGTATTCACCCCTGTGGGGGTGAGCTTTTGTGGATATTCTTCCATGGCTGCTCCAATAAAGACCCACTTTTATATTGCCTCCTATGCTAAAATCATCATTAAGTTTCATTTCTAGGTTGAAAAAGGCAACACCAGCACATTCCCACTGCTGGCCCAGGATGTGGATGCCAGCCCAGGGATGGCCCACTCTCCTCGTGCACCCTGCCATGTCCCCATTAGGWGACATTTGGAACGTATGTCACTTTGTCTGCTCTCTGTTTAAACACACTGGGGGTAAATATTAAATGTGATTTAGCACTGTAACTCCTATTAGCTTTAATGAGAGTCCCATGGATTCATCCTGTGTTTCTTGATGARTATTTACCTCATTGTTCATCTCATTGCTTGTTTTTATCTATTCCTACTGTGCCAACCCCTGCTTGAAGTTGTAATGATATAATTTTTATTTTTAAGTGTGTGCACACATGGTTCTTCGTAATGCTCAGGGAAGCTTGGGAATGACAGAATTCCTGGGAAAAAGGGAGAGTTTTGCCTTGAGAAAAGGGATGGCCAGTCCTTCCCTGTGATGTATGCCCAGCCCTCCATCAKTCCTGACAGACTGGGGATCCTTCCTCGAAAAACACTCATAATCCCCCGTGATCCTCCAACCTGAGGTCATTTTAAAAGCAATGGCAATAGCCACCATTCTTCTTTTCCTTGGAACAACCAGAAGAACAAGGTAAGCTCTGGCTCTGCAGAGGACAAGCCAGACCCTCATAACCAGTGTATCTGGTAGTGGGAATCAGTATACCCACATGAGACACAGGAATCTGGCCTTTGACCTTTTCCTGCAAAATGTGGAGGATCCTACCACACCACTTCCAAGCTGCTGTCAGTTTGCAAAGCTCCTGGAAGTCTTGGAAAGACAGGTCTGATGCAGGCAGAGCTCGTTCTGCTGATGCTGCAGYGAAGGAGGTTTGAATGCAGATGTGAGAACCAGAGGGATCTGCCCTCTGCATGGAGTGTGAAAAATGCCAGCTATAGAAACTGGACAGCAKCAACAGGGAAACATGAAGGAGGGAAGATTTAGAGCAGATTTTGGGAAGAAATTCTTTACTGTGAGGGGTGGCATGGGTTACTCAGAGAAGCTGTGGCTGCCCCATCTTTGGCAGTGTCCAAGGCCAGGCTGGACAGGGGAAGGTGTCCCTGCCCGTGGCAGGAGGATTGGAGTGAGATGAGCTTTCAGACACCTTCCACCCCAAGCCAGTGTGTGTTTGAGGCCGGTACTCACTGAGCAGGATGATGATGCAGATCAGGATGGCAATGATGGCCCCCGTGCCCAGCCCTGCAGCAGCCACGGCCCCGATGGTGGTGCAGTCGCCGTTCTCGTCGCACGGGCACACCTTCACCTTGATGACAGAGGTGTTGTACAAGGGGGGGTTCCCCGAGTCCGTCACGATGATGGGCACGTCGTACACCCCCGCCTCCAGGTACATGATCCGCAGGCTGAGCTGGGCATAATCCCCTGGGGACCGACACAGACAGGCAGTGACAGACACTGGCAGAGCCCTGCAGCCACACAGCTCCTCTGCCAGAGCCTCTCGTGAGCCCTGCACAAGAGGTCAGCTTCAGAATCTGCCCTACCAGTCTGGCCAAAAACCAGCCTGTGCTTTGCARAAGTGCTCTCACTGCAGCACCAACCCACCTGGATGGCATCTGCAAACCCAATTCTGAGCTGCACATGCTCAAAATGGCATCGAACAGCGACACATGGATAATGCTTCCTGAGGCTGGGCTGCYCCTGGCCACTGGGCAGGTTCTGTACTCACCCAGCTTCCCACCTCGTAATTTGAGAACCCTCCATGAACAGACACAGCCAGGTGATCCCATGGTGATTGAGCCCTGAGCTCAATGAGGGGCACAAGCTGCTCCCCCTGGTCTGGCACCCTCTGCCAGACCTCAGCTTTGAAGCCAAAAACAGCCCACAATTCCATGATATTTTCCATCCTCTGCTGAAACTACCAATAAGCAGAGCAATTAGGGCCATTTGTGGTTGCGTGCCGCAATATAAAAATCCTTCACATACTGGTAATCTTCACACTTACCTAGCCCTCCTGGTTCCATGGTAAATTAAAAGGCTGCCTTTATGCAATTACGGTCAGAGAAATGAACATTGATCCTGATTGTGGCTTATGACAATTACACTGGAGGAACATAAGGAAGACTGATAATAGCTTTTTTCCCCTTGGCCATTATGGATGATTTATACTCTGCTCACTACTGATAACTGTTCATAATTATGAACTGCATTAAAAAAAGCCAAGTGCCAAGGCTCTCAGAGTTATGCTGCAGGTCTGATACAAATCATTTCTGATTAACTATCTTGTCTATAATGTCAGCCGTAATGTGCCCTAAAAAACAAAAATCAGACCAAAAAAAAAAAAAAAAAAAGTGGGAAAGTTTGGAAGAAGCTGCCTGCAGGCTCATTAGTGGAGCAGAGCCCAAACGAGCTGAGGATTGCCTGCCCCATTTACCATTGAGCCGTGTGATGGTCCAGTTCTTCCTCACCGCAGATGGCACACTTGGCAGCTCGAAGACGAAGGGCCCCACGTTGGGATCGATGTCGGCGTCGGCGGCCGTGATGTTGATGACGTTCAGGTTGGGCTTCTCGCAGATCTGCGCCTCCTTYGGCAGCAGCTCCGGGGCGTTGTCGTTGATGTCGATCAGGTAGATCTGCAGTGTGCCCGTGCCACTGGCTGGGGGGATTCCTGCGTGGGGACACGGAGCTGTGACCATGGGACTGGGATCCCTGGGACTCCAGCCC